>NW_007729075.1:48853-87274 GCF_000696425.1 Galeopterus variegatus | reverse complement strand
CCCCCGCCTGGCGGCCGCCCGCTGGGTCTGGCCCGCGCGCCGCGCCCTTGGCACCGCCGCGCAGCCTCCGGAAGGCCGGCTTCCCGGAACGGCCTGAGGGCGGCGGGGAGTCCGCGCCGAGGCCCGGGAGCCACCCCTCGCCTTCCCTTCCCCGCCCGAGCCGCGCTGGCGCGCTGGAGACAGACCCGGGAGGTGCACGCCGCGCCAGTGCTGGTCGAGGGGCAGAGCTAGGGACCCCCATTCCCGCGCGCCCCGAGACCTTCAGGTCTGGGCCAGGACCCGGGGAGGCCGGCCGCCCCGCCGCCGAGTCCCTTCCTCCGCCGAGCGCCAGCCCCAGCACGCACAGGGTTAAGCAGGAGCAGGTGTGCAGCCAGATGCCGCTGACCAGCCCCCTCTCCCGCAGCCCGCTCGGCCTCCTCCTCCTCCGCCCACCCGCTCAGAACCAAACAGTCCCAAATAAAAGTGCTATTGTTGCCGGGCTTTCCCCCACCCCCGTCGCTGCCCCGCCACCTGGAGCGGAGCCCGGTTCCCTCTTCACCTGCCCCGGGGCCGGCCGCGGGGAGGGGAAGTGGGGCCTCCGAGCGGGGACTTCCGCTCCCCCTGCTCCCCAGCTTCACCTCCCCGGTGCTCCCAGCGCTGACCCCCAGGCCCAGGCGACACGGCTTTGTGGTGGCGGGCCGCTTTCTGACCTGAGAGCGGGGTTCTGGCGCTGCCCCCGCCCCTCGCTCTAACCCCTTATCCTCACTCGCTGGAGAAGCGGCGGGGTTTACACAGCGGGGAGGACACAAGGCGCCCAGCGCGGTGCCAGGCTCATCCGGGTTCCGCAACCCGCAGCTGGTATTTTTTTAAAAAATTATTTGTTCGCAACAAGACAAAGAAGGCAGGGCAAGAGTGATGATTCCCTTTTTACAGACGAAGAAACTGAGGCACGGAAAGGTGCCGTGTCTGGTAAATGTTCGCGCGGCTGGTAAATGTTGTGCCTCCGCACAGAACTCAGGTCCTCTGACTCTCCCGGCACCACGGGGTCTGCTCATTTGATGGACAAGGAACGGGGGACCCCAGAGACTTGGAGTCTAGCACCGCTCCGGGCTCACTGTGCGACCTTGGGCAGGTTTCCTCTCCCCTCGGTTTCCTCGTTCTTAAGTCGAGCGGGGGACAGACTACCGTGGTTCTTGAATTCTCACGTTGACACGTGGAACCCAAGGGGCTGGCTGACCCCGAGGGTCTGGGGCCCGAGGTGGGGCTCCGTGCGTGAGCGAGGCAGCCGCGACCTGTGCCTGGGGAGGAAAATGCTTCCCCTTTCGCCCCCCTTCCCCGCCCTGCCTGCATCCCTCCCTGCCGGCCCCCAGGAGACTGAACTGCGAGGTTAAATAAATATCTGAAGGTGGCTCGAGGAAACGAGTCAAGACCGTTGCCGAGAGAAGAAACCCAGACCTCGGTGGAGATCCGCCCCCGAGCCCGCAGTCCCCGCCCCGCCCCTGATGCTTGCCGGGCCCTTGGTCCCCTCGGGCCTCGCCCAGGTTTCCCGAGATAGCCAGACCCTCCAGGCTGGCCCCTCTCCTCCGACCTCCTCCGGCTCCGGCGCTGGGGCTGGGGGCGTGCGCGCAGGGTTACCGTATTTCCTCTCCTTGCGCCGGAGGTTTTGAGCGCAGCTATTTAACTTCCACACGTGGGAGAGTGCTCTCCATACTGTGGAAAGAGCTCTACTGGGAGTCAGGAGGCTTGAAGTTTTGGTTTTGTTCTCATAGCTCTCCTTTTAATCTCTCTCCTGACCTGCAGACCCTTAAATTCAGTTTCGTATTTCCACCTGAGCATCTAGTAAGCATCTCAAGCTCAACTTGTTCAACTTCGAAATTCTGATCTTTCCCCCCAGACCTGCACCTGTCAGTCTTCTCCATCTCAGAAAAGGGCAACTTCATCTTCCCAGCTGCTAGGGAAGAAACTCTTGGAGTTATTCGCAACTCCTCTCATTTTCTGTCATGATTCATCCAAATGCCTTAGGCACATCTTGTTTATTTTGCCTTCAAATAATGTCCAGAATCTTCTTCTCTTCACCACCTGCCCACTTAGCTCACTGTTCAAAGGCACCATCTTCTCTTGCTGGAATATTGCAACACCTCCCAACTTGTCCCTCTACATCACTTGTTCCTCTTAGTCTGTTCTCAACAGGGTTATCTTTTTAAAACTAAAGTCAGATCATGTCCATCTTCTGCCCAAAATCTTATAATGGCTGTACATTTCACTCAGAGAAAAAGTCCTTACAAGACCCTAGTGATCTGATCACCTCTCTGCCCTTTCCCTCTCCCCCCACCCTTTTCTCCCTCAGTCTGCTCCAGCCACACTGGTCTCTTCACTGTTCCACAGGCAGGACAGCACACTGCCTCAGGGCCTTTGCACTTGCTAGTGCCTCTGCTTGGAATAATCTTTTCCCAGATTCCTACAACGCTTCTCTCTCCCTTTGCTGAGGCTTTCTCTGACCAACACCCCCCACCCCAATCCACACGCCAGGCTCTCCATCTCCTTTGCCATGCTTGACTTTTTTCAGTAGCATTTATTACTGTCCAACATGCTGTGGGTTTACCTTCTGATTTGTCTGTCTCTCCCCTCTAGATTGTAGGTGCTATGAAGGCAGAGGCAAGTCTTAGCTCTTAGAACAGGGCTTCACACAAACAGGCACTCGGTAAATACTTGTTGAAGGAATGAGCTAGTCACTTTCTGGGTCTTACTTTCCTTACCTGTACACGTGACTTGGACCCAATGAAAGTCCTCCTCAGCTTTGAGAGTCTCATGGTAAGAGATAAACACTCTGTGTGTCAGGGAAGTGAGAGGGAAGGGTAATCAGTGGAACTAAGGCATCCATTAGCTCTTTCCCCTGTGGACCAGCATAAGGCAGAGAAGGCTTACCCCAGGGAGGTTGCAACCTAGTCCAGAGTGCCCACTTATTCACTCATTCATGAAGTGTCCCTGAAGGTCCCTGATGTGCCCAGCCAGGAGCAAGGCCCTCAGGGAAGGCGGGACATGAGAAAAAGACCTGAGCCAGCAGTTAGGAGACCTGAGCCATTGGCAGCTCTGCTCCAGGTTGGCTATGTGACTCTAGGTGAGCATGGGACCTTTCTGAGCCTCAGTTCTTCGAACTATAAAGGTGATAGATAATTTCATCTGCCCTTCATGACTTATGAATTAGACTGAGTGTCAAATGACATAATCCCACCATACACACTTACAAAGGACAAGAATTAACACGTAAAGCAAGGCGTCAGCCCTTAGAAAGTTCACAGTATGGTCTTTGTAGCTTAGAGCCACCACCCTAGGTTCCCCAACCTTCTATTTTAGTCTGGGTCTTGGGGGGACCGCTTGGGACTGGCTGACTCTCAAGCTTTCCACTTAAATAAGTTGGCTTCCTTCCTGACCCCAATCATCCAAATGAAGGCTCCCCCTCGTGGCACCTCCTGGAATAACAGGTCTCCGCGCTTCCTGAGCAGAAGAGATGGGACCATATTGACCACCAAAAGGGACAGGAAGAGGCCAGAAAAGGGAGTCTGAAGACCTGGGAAAGGAGCAGGAAAAACCTGTGAAGGGAGTAAATCCTAAAACAGAATGTTAGACTGGAAGGGACCTGGGGCCTCCTCTGCTCACCTCATTTTATAGACGAGGAAACGGAGGCTCAGGGAAAGGGAAGTGAGAGACAGGAGGTAACTCAGGGGCCTCTACATGCTCCTATGCTGGTGCATGTTCCATGCGTAATGTACCTTTACCATATGCATTTATACAAGTCAATGAGCAAACAGTATAGATTACAAATCCAATCTACACCTGGCAGCATCCTCTGAGGGCCTCTGACTCTGCAGCATTTTCTCCCAGGGCAAAGATTCCCAGATCTCAAAGACTGCATCCAGAGTGGCTGCTAATCTATTTCAGAGCCAGAGATCAGAGATCAGCAACCCTCCTGGATTTTTTCTTCTTACTGGGGTATGTGTGCAGGGTGAAGATGAGTACACAACTAAATCCAGACCTACTGACTGTGTGTGTGTGTGTGCGCGCACGCGTGCATGTGCAGGGTGAAGATGAGTACACAACTAAATCCAGACCTACTGACTGTGTGTGTGTGTGTGTGTGTGTGTGTGTGTGCGCGCACGCGTGCGTGTGTGGTGTTATAGTTCCAAGTATGGAGTGCTTTATCTGAAGTTGTTTTTTATTTTATTTTATTTTATTTTTTAACCTGCACCTTCTAATTTAGTACTCCCTACTATTATTAGCCCATTTTAGAGATGAGAACCATCAGTCACCAAAGGACCAAGTGATTTGCCCAAGATTAGGAAGAACATTAGGGAAAAACTGATGTAGTACATACAGAAGACACTCAAAAGATACCATTGCCTGTCCAGGAGACTGCCTTGTTTTTATTGAATTGGTTTTAGGAGGAACTCTTCCCAACCTCAGGTCACCTCCTACCATGTGGGAGGTTTCTCCTGCCTTTCTTGGCTCCTGGAAGCCTGGGGCGGGGGCGGGGGGGCCTCTGGCTCTATGATTGAGGTAAGGGAGGGGTGAGGTGTGGACACAAAGAATGCAGCAGAAGAAGAGAGGAACGACAATGGGGTGGGCAGGAGAAGCGGCTGCTTGCCTGAGTTGAGCCGAGTGGCTTCTAAATAGCCTCCACACTGGCTGGCTGGTGGGAGACCTAGATTTCTGATCACCACAGTGGGCTCAAGGGCCACTGTGAAAATATACTGATGTTGTCTAGAAGCCCAGAGAAGATCCTATTGTCATGTCCTGAGTTGAGCCGAGTGGCTTCTAAATAGCCTCCACACTGGCTGGCTGGTGGGAGGCCTAGATTTCTGATCACCACAGTGGGCTCAAGGGCCACTGTGAAAATATACTGATGTTGTCTAGAAGCCCAGAGAAGATCCTATTGTCATGTCCCCTTGATACATTAGCAGGGTGCTCAGCAGATGGAGGAAACCCTGGGACTGGGGGCAGAGCACACCAGGCTCTGTGTTCCAATGCTGACCCTCAAGCGCCATAAAACCCTGCATGTAGAGCACTGCTTGGGAACTCAGGCTCTGGAGCCAGGCTGCCTGGGTTCATGTGCCAGCTTCCTACTTAATATATCTGTGACCTTGACTCATCTCTCCGAGCCTTAGTTTTCTTATCAGAAAAATAGGGAAAGATAGTACCTGCTCAGAGATTGTTGGAAGCATTAAATGTATGAATCACTTAAAGTACTTAGGAAAATGTCTGGCACATAGTAAGTGCTCAATAAACATAATCTGTTATTAGGAAAGACCCTTCTGTATGAGTTGCAAGATCATCACCTGTACAGTGAAAGGCGTTGGGGTAGATGAGCAGTTTTCAGCTGTAGGGCACAGATCCCTTGGGAAGGTTTTGTTTTGTTTTGTTTTGCATGAGGCGCAAAACTATAGAAAGTAAAACTTGATAAAACATTATGTTGTGCGGCTTGCAGAAGATTTGAGTGTTTCCCCAAAGGGACATGAGTTTACAAGGTCAATTCACAGGACTAGGGCATCTTAGGATCTCAGGCTCTGATCCTAAGATCCCTCTGGCTCTGACATTATTCTATGGCTCTGGGGTTATCTTCTCAGTGTAGAGGGTGAGGCAGTCCAGGGGAGCATCATACCGGATGATTGGGGACCCCAAGGCCAAACCTAGCAGCTCAAGCCTTGGTGCCCAGAGGGTATCTTGGGGTGAGTCTCAGGTACTGAGGGTCATGGATTGCCCTGCACCTAGCCTGTCTCTGGGGGTTAGATTTGGGTGGAGGAGGGAAAAGAGGTCTTTGTGGGAGAGGGGCAGGCAGGGAAAGCTCCTTGCCTACCATGTTTACTGAACTGCACTGAATTATGACTAAATGCCAGGATCTGGCTTCAGGCAATTGCCTAAATCATTTAGGGGTTGACAGGGAAGCGAGGGAGGGGACATGGGGAGCTGGGGGGAGAATGTTCTTGTAATTCTTCAGTCTGAGGTACATTAAGGAGCCATAAGCCATGTCGAGAGCTTGAATTACATTAGAGAGATTATCCTGTTATAGTTCATAATCCTGGATAATATACAGTCTTGGAGCACACCTGCCCATGATAAATCTCGGCCTGTAATGGCCTAACCCTGGGGACCCAGGGATGCTGGGGCAGCTGGCAGGGGCTCTCAGAGTGGACGCCACCCTGCAAGTGGCACCTGTGAGCCCCACTGTCCTCACTCATCTTTGTGCCCCTTATTCCTGCCTCAGCCCAGAGGGAGTGGATGTAGTTGAGAGCTTCAAACTCCTCCACCTCCATTCCAACCTTAACTCCCACCCCATGACCCCATCTCCTGCTCAGGTGGGACAGGCCATGTATATTCCTGTCTCCAGACTCTCCTCTCTCTGAATGCCTTCACCTTAACCTCTCCACACCCAACTTGGCATGGCATGGTCCACGGAGACCTCTCTGAAAACCCACACTGACATCCTCCTTAGCTCCAGCTAATGACACTGATGCTCCGTTGTGAATGAGTGTGTCGCCCCCCACCTACAGTATAGACAAAACTTCTCTTAGTCTGTTTCCCCAGCTAGATTGCCAGTACGAGGATATTGGGAACCTATTGTGGCATGACTACTGCCACAGCACTTAGCACAGGGTCATGGTCATGCAACTAGTGGATGGCTGAATCAGGATTCACACCCCAGTTACTGGCTCCAGAGTTTGTGGCCACTACGGAACACTCTCTCTGACCTGAGAGCTCTGTCCTTTGTCGTTTGTGGGGCTGGCCTCACTTTCCATGAACTGTCAAATCCTTTCTAGATTATATTTTCCTTACATTGGGGAACGTCACATGCCAAAGGGACAACTGTCTTATGGTGTATCTTAAGATGGGATGGCACCTGAGCTTCCCAGATTCATCCTCAGCCTTTTTAAGAGGCCCAGTCCACTGAGCAACCTCATTAACACTCCCCAATTAGCTTGGTCAGCCCTTTCCCAGCCCCAACACTTTCTCCTTTCCAGCCTGTTGCTCAGTTCCCAGCTCCCGGGAGTCTGGCAGTATCTGGGTACCTGCCACGTGTCCCTACTATCTCCCTGATCACCCCAATCTCTGCCTGCCTCCGACTCTGCTTTATACCTCCCACCTTCCCTCCACAAACAGACATGCCACGTGTACCTTTGCCTGGGGACATGGGGAGGCACCTTTCTTGGCCTTCTAAGGTTATTTGCTACTGGAGCTTCAGTTAACTGAAGGCACTTGAGATCTTCTACAAACAAGTCACAGCCAACATTTATTACTGAGTGTTCACTAAGTACCAAGCACTGGGCTCTGCTTTTCACCTGATTTATCTAATTTACCCCATGCCAGTCTTATGAGACAGGTACTACATAATTTCTATTTCATAGATGAGAAAACTGAGGCTTAGAGAAGTTAAATACAGTGCCACAGGCCAGCACCTAGTGGAGGGCAGAGCTGGAATTTAAACCCATGTCTCCTAGTTCCAGGGCACATGTGCTTAACCCTTGATTTCTATGGTGAGTGCAGGCCCCCTGGGCTGACTCCCCAGCTCCACCTCCACCCAGGCCTGCCCTTCTCCATCCCTTCTCATCCCTGCAGCCTCCTTCCTGCCCTTCTGCTACCAGGTTCCAGGACTCCCCTTCATTCCAAGTCACTCCATGCTTCATGCACTCATTCTGTCCCTGTGTACCTCTGCATCATTCCTGCAGAGAGGGGAACTACGGCAGTTTGATCACCCAGCCATCCATTCATTCCCATCCTTCATTCATGGGATCCTGGAGTGTCAGGGATAGAAGAGGCCTTAGAGATTATCTGGTCCAGTGGTTTTCAAATCAGAACACATTTTTCAAAGGAGAGCTTCTGTGGAAGTTCTACAGAGAAATCAGATCAACAGGGGAGGCAGCGTCCAGACTCCTGCCTTCTCGGTCCTACCCCGCCCACTGCAATCCCCTGTCCTGTACTCCCAGTGTCCGGTTCGAAAGCAACTGCTTTCCTGTTCCTCCTATAGCAGGACCCTGAGGTTCAGGAATGAAATGGGTTGCTTTGCTGTCAGGAGCTGTTTCCAGTCCACATGAGCCTGTTGCCTTCAGTCACTAAATGAGGGTTTCCTGTTGCATCAACTCATTCTGTCCAAACTCTGAATCATACGCACCTGGGCCCTAACCTCAGCTCCCACTTACCACTTACAAAGCTACATGGCCTTGGGAAAGTAAATCATATAACCTTTACAGCCCTCCACCGATCTCCTCCTCTGATAAATGGGAATAATAGCAGGACCTGCCAGTTTTAGTTTTCTATTGCTGTGTAATGAACCACTCCAGAACACAGTGGCTTAAAACAACCATTGTTGAGTCTCTCCCAGGTCTGTGGGGTGGTGGGGCTCAGCCAGGTGGTTCTTCTGCTGGTCTGTCTTTCAGCTGCAGTCAGATGGTGGCTGGGGCGGCAGTCTTCTGGAGGAATGATCAAGACGTGGGGATGGCCAGGCCTCTTGCTCTCCAGGCACTCTCAGGGCCTCTCCTCTCCATGTGGTCTTTCCAGCTGGCTAACCAGATTTTTTACATAGCAGCTCAGAGCTCCCAGAAGCACAAAAGTGGAAGCTTTCAGGCTTTCTTAAGGCTTAGTCTCAGAAGTGGCACAACCTCAAATTTGCCACATTTTATTGGTTAATCACTCAAGGGGCAGGGAAATAAACTTCACCTCTCAGTGGGGGAATGACAAAGAATTTGCAGTCATCTTTAACCCACCATAGTCTGTGTGACCTTGAGCAAGAAAATTCCTTAATCTTTCTAATTTTCCACATGTATTGTCATCTTTGAGGAATAAATACATCAATCAGTGGTAAGTACTTAGAACAGTACGCAGAGCATGGTAAGCACTCACGTGTTAGCTGGTGCTGTTTGTGTTTCTGACCCATATGCCTAGCTCTGTGCTAGGTAACTGGTGGTGGTGGTGGGGTTACAAGAGTAATGGCAAACAAAGTTTATACTCCTGATAATAAATAATCTAGTTCATGAGATAAAATTAACACTCGCAAAGATCAAAGTACTAATTCAAGGCATTGTGTAATTAAGGAGCCCATGAGAGGCACAGATAACATACACTGTGGAAGCTGGAGGACAAAGAGATTGGTTGTGGGGGCTGGGTGGCCATTGAAGGCTGCAACGAGGGAGAGGGTGTCCTTGAGGAGCAGGGTATATAATAATTTTTTTTTAAAGATAACCGGTAAGAGGATCTTAACACTTGACTTGGTGTTGTCAGCGCCACGCTCTCCCAAGTGAGCTAACCGGCCATCCCTATGTAGGGATCTGAACCTGTGGCCTTGGTGTTATCAGCACCACATTCTCCCAAGTGAGCCATGGTCTGGCACTTATAATGATTAAAAGCATCAATTCTGGAGCCAAAGTTCATTTTAGCTCTGCCATTTTCTGGATGTGCCTATGTGATCTTGCAACTTGCTTAGCTTCTCTTTGCCTCAGTTTCCTTTCTATAACATGTATCTATCCCATGAGTTTCAAGTTAAGACTATGCAATTTACTTCCTATAAAGGGACTAGAACACTCCACAAAGTTAACTTCATAATCCCTTATGAGAGGGGACTTTGGCTAGGAGGAGAGGAGGGACAGAGGCCTCTGGATGGATGGAAACAGTAACTGCATGTGTAACACAGGAAGATGCATGAGTCATGCTCAGGGACAGAGTGAGAGGGACATTGCACAGGGGGACATTTTCCCAGGGTTGGGGGCAACAGGGACTGAGGCAGAGAGGAGGGTGAGGGGTAGACTGCTAGAGCCCTCAAGCCCAGCTAGAGCAGTTTGGACTTGAACCTTAACGGCAAGGGGAGCTATTGATAGTTTCTAATAGGAAGGGCTGCCATCTGCACTGTCTTAGAAAGAGCCCCTGGCAGTGGTGTGCAGGTGGATTAAAGACAGGGAAGTGGCTTAGAAGGCTATTGCCACAATTCAGGCATGAGATGGGGATGTCCTGACCATGGAGGAGGCAGAGGAGAGGCAGGGACTGGCAGCCTGGGAGGGAATTGCTGCAGGCTTGAGGGGAAGCCCTTGCCTCCTGCCCATTCCACCCAGCTGGCTGCTGGCTGCTGCTGCCCTGGCCTCCTGCCTTCCGGGTCAGGCTTGAAGGCTGCACTCAGGGAGGGGCAGAGTGCCAGGAAGCACAGGGTGGCTCCACCCCCCAGAGAATGGACTGGATCCCCCCTGGTCTCACCTGAACCCACAGGAGTAATTCTGAGAGCTTGACTGTGGGCCAAACCAGGCTGCAGGTCCAGTGGCAGACTATGAGCAGAGACACACTGGCTCTCTCTGTGCGTGTGTGTGTGTGTGTGTGTGTGTGTGTGTGTGTGTGTGTGTGTGTGAGAGAGAGAGAGAGAGACTGTGTGTGACAAAGAGGAAAGAGGGAGGACCATATGTCTATTTTCTTTGAGGAACAGCTGTCTCCTCAAGTGGATGAGAGAGTCAGTAAGAGAAGGGAAGTGGGGTTAGGGGGTCAGTTTCGCATTAGCAAATAAATTGTCACAGGACCTCTGTGTGAGTCAATTTTTCTGATTTTTCAGATGTGTTCCTTTTTTTTCTCTCTCTAAATCTTTCCTTCTTCACTGTCTTTTCTTCCCATGTCCCTCAAGCTCCTACACTCATGCACAGCCTCAGGCCCGGGTGTTCCCTCTGTCTGGGGGTCCTGGAGGCCATCAGGCTCCCGACAGAGAGGACGCGCCCTTCCTGGCCCAGGCCTCTCCTGTGGTCAGAGAAGGAGTAGGGTGGGGCGGCCTCAGACCAGGTAACTCCTCATCTTGCTGCCCCTGTCGGAATCTCCCGGACCCCACCCTTTCCTCCTTTCCTCCCTTAACCAACACTTAATAGTCCAGGCACTTGTCCAGCCCCAGGGGCCCAGGGGCAAGCTGAGTCTAGAATCCCCCACATTTAATGGGAAGGGAACATCTTTTACTTAATGTCAAGGAATACAGTACAGGAACGACAGTCTCCCTCAGTGCTCTTTTCTGGTTTGCTCTTGCTCTTCCGGCTTCATAGTCTCTGCCCTTCTGTCCCTTTTTCTGGTGAGAAAAGCAGATAAATTGGACTCAGGGAGGACTGGATTCAAATCCCAGCTCTGCCTCTTCCAGGCTGTGGGATCGGCTGCAGGTCTCTCCACCTCTCTGACAAAGATCGTCATCATATTCGTTACTGTGTCGTTGGGAGAATTAATTGGGAAAATTAGTTAAATGCCTTGCAAAAGCATTGTCTCTCTCTTTTTTGTCTGGATTCTTTCCCCTTATCCTATCTCCTTTGCACATTTGAGTAATATCTACCAAGCCTTCAGTGACTGGAGCACAGGAGAAAGAGAGGGGCAGGGGTCCTGGTCCCGAAGTGAGATTCCAGCCAGATCCTCACAGCCCCAGCCCCCGGCCTCTGCCTTCACATGTCCTGTCTCTGTCTTTCAGGAAGTGGGGAGCCACTGAAGGTGTCTGAGCAGGGAGTGACACGATCAGACCTGGGGGAAAGCCGAACCTCGCGGCCCCGGTGGCCCCTCTTTTTCTCTGTCTTGCCCTGTCCTCACCATAACGCCCTCCCCTCTCCCCTTCTCTCTCCTCTCCCTCCATTCCTCTCTCCCTCTCGGTTCCCCCTGCGGCTTGCCAGCTGCCAGCAGATGACATCTCCTTTCATGTTTGGGGCTGAGCGCGGCTTTGAATGTTCGTTTGATTCCGTTAAGATAATAGCTGGTTCACTGTCAGATGCAGACTGATCAGTTAAAACCTTAATCACTGCCTGTCTCCTCACACGGCACTTAGTTTTTAAGAGATTAATCCCCTCAGCCCTGCTCCATCTCACATTCAGCTTGGAAGAAAAAAAAAAAGGGCCTGGTTGTGCTATCCTTGTTATTAAGAGATTAATCCCCTCAGCCCTGCTCCATCTCACATTCAGCTTGGAAGAAAAAAAAAAAAGGGCCTGGTTGTGCTATCCTTGTTATTATTATTGTCGCCCTCCTTCTTCTGCATATGAACTCCCTCCGCCTGTCCTTTCAACTCTTCCTTCCTTTCTTTCTTTTCCCTCTGGTTTCCCAATCTTCCCCTCAGCTTACTTGTGTATTTCTCCCTCTCTCTCTCTCACACACACAGACACACACACACACACACTCACAGACACACTCACTCACACACACACACTCACTCTCACACACACACACTCACACACACACTCTCTCACACACACACTCACACACACACTCACTCACTCACACACACTCACACAGACACACACACAGACTCACACACACACACTCACTCACACACACTCACACAGACACACACTCACACACACAGACACACACACACTCACACAGACACACACACAGACACACACACACTCACTCACACACACACTCACTCTCACACACACACTCACTCACACACACTCACACAGACACACACACAGACTCACACACACACACTCACTCACACACACTCACACAGACACACACACTCACACACACAGACACACACACACTCACTCACACACACACAGACTCACTCACACACACACTCACACACACACACTCACTCTCTCACACACACACTCACTCACACACACACACTCACTCTCACACACACACACACTCACTCACACAGACACACACACACTCACACACACACACTCACACACACACACTCACTCACACAGACTCACACAGACACACACACAGACTCACACACACACACTCACTCTCACACACACACTCACTCACACACACACAGACACACACACACTCACTCACACAGACACACACACACACTCACACAGACACACACACACTCACACACAGACTCACACAGACTCACACACACACACACACACACACACACACACACACTCCGATGTGGCTCTTCGGATGTAGTATGAGATATATACAGATATAGGCACAGTGTGAACACGGTACCGCTGTACATGCCCTCCCTGCCTCCGTGTGCACACCTGCGGGTTCTGGCACACAGCAAAGGGACAGGACTCAGGTCCAGGCCCACGTCGACCACGGAGGCTGGAAGGCAAGGCTCTGTGTGCGATGGGCAGAACCCTGTCTTTGGCATCAGACATACCTGCCCTTATCCCCTCTCAGATACTCACATGTGCAACCTTGAAGAGGAACCTCAATTTCCTCAACTGTAAAATGGGCAGGAGAACACTCACTTCAGGGAGACTGTCTTTGAGCACTGAATGCAAGAAAACATATAGGGTACCCACAGCAGGGTGTGGCACAGAGCAGGGGCTCAGCGTTATTCCTGTTCCTTGCTCGCACCTCCTGGGTTCCATGGAAAGACCCTTTCTGGAGGTTGCCCAGTCCCTCCCTGAAGATGTCACATCCTCTTTGGGACATTTTCCAGACACTCCTCGCCTTATTCCCTATCTCAGCAGACAAGCCTTACCCAGGATCGGTAAGCAGATTCTGCTTAACACAGACCGTTAAAGGTTTCATTTTATTATTTGTAATCAAAGCTAGAATTTTATAAAGGAAGGTAACCTAGGGGTTCTACTTCAACTCCTCCAAGTACATGAAGAGGCTGAGGTTTAGAGAGGGAGCTAACTTGCTCTGGGTCACACAGTGAGTTATAGCAGGGCTGGAACTAGAATTCAGTCCTGGCTTTCCACTACATCACCCAAGGAAAATCAGTTAAGCAACTAACTGATGGCTCAGCCCTAAGCCATTCAAGAGGACAATCAGGCTGTGCTAACTTGGGGGTTACATGGGGTGTTACAGACCTGTTCCTGCTACAATGGTGCTATAGGCACAGGAAGGTGGAAGGGTGGAGAGGGCAGGATTTTGGATGGCAGGACTCCTAGGCAGGGAGATGGAGATTAATACCTGAGGGCCACTGGGGATGCTGGGTACACAGCACATCCTGGACTTAGGGAGGTGATCTTACAGAGGTCAGGAGCCATCTGCATGCTCCATGTCCTTGGAGGTAGCAAAACAAAGCACCAGGTGATGTTTGCAGTTGCAGAGATTCATGTCAGCTAGAAAGAAGAACTTTCTGACCCTGAGGCATGGGAACAGGTGACAGAGAAGCCCAGCATCCTCATCATTGGTGGCATCCTGTCCTTCCTTGGCAGTGAGGCATTAAGAGCTTGGGCTCTGGAGCTAGGCTGCCTGGGTTTGAATCACTTGCTGGTTACATATCTAGGACAAGTCCATAACCTCTGTGGGACTGAATTTCCTCCTCTAAAATAGGAATAATGACATTATCTCTTAGCACTTGGTGCCTGACACGTGGTAAGTGCTATCTAAGTGTTAGTTGTGACTCTTCAGTAAAGATATCTTGAACATCTAAATGTACCAGGCCCTGTACCAGGTGCTGAGGATACAGAGTTGGACAAAATGTGGTCCCTGCCATCAGCATGTGCTTAGCCTAGTGGGGAGGCAGACAAGTAATCTCTTAATTGTGGTGCCCTGTGGGGGACACTGGGCTCAGCCTCAGGGGATGAGGGGCAGCCTCCTGGAAGAAGGAAAGAAGTAGGTTGTGAGCTCCACAAGGATGAAACTTCATCTCTTTTGTTCAGGACTATATCCCCAGTGCCCACAGCAGGGCCTGGTGCAGAGTAGGAGCTCAGGTCAGTCTTTGCTGAATGGACAAATGGGGAACCAGCTGAGTCACATCCTAAAGGAGGAATGGAATGACAGATGTCCCTTCTCTGGGCTTCAGTCTTCTCACATGGGAAATGAGGGCTTGGATTGGAGTCCAAGGGCCCTCTGGCTATTCTAGGAATCCATGCAACTTACAGGATTGGGGTTGGGGGATGGGGAGGATGAGAAGCGTGGGGGTGGGATGAAGTATGAGGAAGACCAGGAGGATGGGGCAGGGGAGTCCATGCCCATTGATGGGAGCAGGGATGGGGGAATGCAGAGATAGAAGTGGGGCTGGGTTCCATCTCTGTCTGGAGGCAGGGGGCTAGAAAGGGTTGCAGGAGCCCTGAAACATCCTCCCCCATCTGTCTATACCAGCAGGAGGCAGCCCGGGGTTAATGGCATGACATCCCTGCGGCAGTCTGCCCTATGGGCTTCTGATGCTTTTTCTAATTTGGTGAGCTCTGAAGATTAGAAGGCAGGGAGTAGAGAGTTTTCCTCTCGCAGGTTATTATCCTGCCAACTCCCCCGGCACCCAAGGGAGGGAGTCAGAGTGTTCCAGGAGAAAAGGAAGCAGGGCCTGGCATTCTGGATCGGGTGCCCCTGGGGAGCGGGGAGGGAGCTGGGGCTGGTGCAAATAAAATTGATGCTATTAATGGATCTGGTGCTGGCTGAAATGGGAGCAGCCACCGCCTCAGCAATAGCAGAACTGGGAGAGAAGGGAGGAGAGGAGGGGGCTTCCTAGAAGCAGAGCTCACAGATGCTGAGAGCTAAAGGTCTTTGCCTCGAAGGATCCCAAATTTGTCTTTTCCTGAAAGAGATGGGCAGCCTTACCAGGATGGGTCACTCTGTCCTTCCCCCCCACTCCACCCTTCCTCAGCTCTAGGCCAGGCCAATGCCTCCGTGCTGCAGGCCACATGGATCCCTCTCCCCCTCCCACCGAGAATTCCATCACACACCTGGCCATGCTCCCATCTTACACTGGGGAGCAAGGAAGAGAGAGAATGACAAGGCTGAGAAGGAAGAAGGAAGGGAAAGAAAAACAAAGAGGAGAAGAAGGAAGAAGATGGAGAGAGGGAAGGAAAGGCCACTTGAACTCAGGGCTCCAAGCAGGACTGAGCTGAGGAATGGGCAGAAAAAGACACAAGGTCTGGGACCCCAGGGCCTTAAGAGATAGGAGAGCACAGCCACGTGCAGAGGAGTCCGATCCTGTGAAGAATGTACAAAGAGGCCAATGACACCAGAAAAACCAGGGTGGTTTGCTTGGAGGACAGTTCTGAGCTGGATTTAGACAGAGGGGAGGGCTTGGCAGAAGGTGCCTTGCATAATTAGGTCCCCACAGGCTCCAAGTGGAAGATGGTAGCCTGAGTAGGGTTCTTTTCTGAAGCTATCCACACTCCCACCCATTTTTGCCAGCCATGTATTAGTCATCCTTTAAGCTCCAGCACTGCCTCCTCTGGGAAGCTCTCTTAGACTACCTCCAGCTTGCTTTTAGGCTTCCCTAACATTCTGTGTTGCTTCTGACATGGCATCTAAAACCCTGTCTTTAAGCCTTCTTTGTTTTCTCTTGAAGGTGACATTGACTTGCTTATTTCTGTGTCTCCAGGATCTAGCACAAAGTCAGGCATATAGTAGGGGTCAGTATGTATTTGATGAGTCAATGGCATTAATAAAAATGTCATAAGCCCCTTCCTCTGTGCTGAAAGGAGCACCCTCCCAGGACTGGGAGGGTTGACTGCTCTGGAGCCAGAAAGGGTCTGTAGGACAGCCTTCCTGGCCAGAAAGAGCATCCAGGGAGTCCTGGCTCTAATGACTGAAGTTCCACTATTAGCCCATCCTTGTTAGGTTAAGGCTGAGTGGTGTCACAGAAAAGACACAGGCCTGGAGGACAGGAATGCTCAGTTCTAGGTCCACCCTGACCCCCTAACTAGCTGGGTGACCTCAGGTCGGGCACCGACTCTCTTTGGACCTCAGTTTCCTCAATATGCTGAGGATCTGAAAAGCATGATTCCTCAGATCCTCCTAGGAGGCTGTGGCCTATATCGAAGAGTGCCTGCCCTGAGGTCACACAGTAGCTCCTCTGATAGCCTTGCCCACCCAGTCACAGCTGAGATTGGGCTAAGGGGACAGAGAAGGGAAGATGGGGGTAGGTAGGGTAGGGCTACTGTAGAAAGGACCTGGAAGGGAAAGAGCCTCGGGAAGTCAGGGGGAGCGAGGCACCAGTCCACGCTGCCCACTGGGCTGTCTGCCAGCCCTAGGGTGTGGTGAGGTGCCCAGGCCTGGTGGGCAGCCAGGAGGGTCTGGGCAGTGGTGCTCCATGGGGCATTCTGGATCTGGTATCCTCTTTCCAGACCTGAGTGAATCATTTTTAACATCCTCCATATAACAAACTTATATCGTAATAATAAATAACAAATAAATAATAACAATGACCAGAAAAGAAAATCAGACCATGAAAATGTTCTTCTATTAAACTTTGTATAATCATACCAGTAAATAAATAAATACTACAGTACTAAAAAGAGAAAAGTGATTGATACTTGAAAATTATATTAATTTGGGAGGGAGGGGAAGTGGCGGGAGGAAACACATGAAGAAATGCTCCCAAAAGAGTAAACTCTGCAAGTTTCATAGACTGATTTGCATAGAGAATGACAGAATTGATGTAGCTTGAGTCTGTTACTTTGTCTTTGCAGTCACTGTGTGTCCTTGTTTATTTTTGAATCTACTGTTTAAAGGCAGAGGTGTGTAGAACTACAGGAGCTGAGATAGGAGCAGTGACCGAAGCCAGCTCTAATGATTCTGAATTGCTACAAACTCACTCTTCAGATGAAGAGAGCAGCTGAGTCCTGTGTGTTCTGGGCTGACTGTATGCAGGAGAGTTCTTCAAATTAACTACTATGTAGTATACAATCTTTACTATAGGATAAGTAATAGAGATGTGCAAATTTGAAGCTCACATTTATATTATTGAAACTCAACAGTAACTGCAGACTTGTTTAGGACATAGTATAACAGAAGCTTTAGTGTGTGTGTGACTGGCCTGTAACCTGTAACACAGAAGATTCTTCTTCTTCATCTTTTTTTTTTTTCCAGGAAAGAGTATTTTGTCACTGACACAAAATTGCTGGTGCATGGTGATGATAAAGAAGCAGATGAACTTTTAGTAGATTTTATTATTGTTTTAAAATTCTCTACAACCAACCCTTTCATTGCCTGCTCTCACTGCCCCCTCCTGCCCACTTTGTTCTCCTATGTGGTTTCCAGCCCCATATTCCAGAAACTTTCACTCCCAAACCATTCATATTTCAGGAAAGTTAAGAAAACAGAGGCAAATAGAAATACATTTGAATCATTGTTGTTGTTTGTGGTTTCCAGCCCCATATTCCAGAAACTTTCACTCCCAAACCATTCCTATTTCAGGAAAGTTAAGAAAACAGAGGCAAATAGAAATACATTTGAATCATTGTTGTTGTTATTTAATAAATGTAAAGGACATCTATTAGTCATCCTTCAAGCTCATGCACTGCCTCCTCTGGGAAGCCCTCCTGGACTACCCCCAGCCTGCTTTAGAAGTTCTGCTTTGGGCTCCCCCAACATTCTGTGGTGCTTCCAATGTGGCATCTAAAACCTTGTCTTTAAGCCTTGTGCGTTTTCTCTTGAAGGCAGTGACCTTGATTTACTTATTTCTGTGTCTAGCATCTTTCTTACAAGTGACAGGTGATGTGGAAATTTTTTCTGAATGAATCGGACTGAGCTTACTCGGCAGACTAGAGACACCTGGCTCCTGATCCCACAAAGGCCAGTTGGGACCAGCAGTTCTCAACCGGGAGCAGTTTGTTTCCCTCCTTCCCAGGGACATTTGGCAATTTCTGGAGGTGTTTTTGATTATCAATACTGGGGAAGGGGTGGGTGTGTATGATACCAGCATCTAGTGGGTAGAGGCCAGGGATGCTGCTAAACATCTTATAATGCACAGGACAGCCCCTACAATGAAGATTTATCCAGCCTAAGTTTGAGAAATCCTTCTCTAGGAGCCCAGTTTAGTCATGAGATGCCCTGGATGGCCACTTTCCTTTTCCAAGGCCTTATGAAATGATAGGAGGCTGGGAAGGCTAGCTTGGCTACCCCCAAGTGGCCCCAAGCACCCCACAGTCGGGTGCCTAGTGCATGGGCTTCAAATTCCGAAGTGCAGCAGGCTGCCAGGCCTCCTCATCTGAGTGATGTGAAAGAGGGCAAGGCTTTGGGGAGTCAAGTTCTACCTTTCCTGCCTGGTTCTGCCTCTCACCAGATACGTGACAGAGGGGCCTAACCCCCCTGAGCCCCAGTTTCTTATCTCTAAGGATTTAGTAATCCTGACTTCACAAGCTTTGGTGAGGGTCAGCTGAGATAATGGTCACAAAGGTAATTGCAATGTGACTATGATGGGGTCAGAAATATGGGACTTGGGGTGAAACATGCTGGCCTGAGCCTGCCTGTTCCTCCTCCCTCCATAAGGTTGTGTAGGTGAGGGGTGGCAGGGGACACCTCTCTCTCCTCCCCACTCTCCTTGACTCTTGGGAGAAGCAGGGAGGAATGGGGAGTCCCACTGGAGTCCGGGGCCTTCGATTCTCCACGAGCAATTGCAGAAGAGTGTGGGGTCTAGGAGGCCCTCGGGGACTAGCCGGCTGCTCCGTCCCACTGGGGCGTGGAAGCCACCTTCCCAGACAGTAGCAATTATCGCAATCCAACAGTTGACACCAATTACAGGCGACGGTGGCTTCGCGGGCACCTCGACTTTGCATATCTTAATACGGACTGACAGACGCTGACCCGCCCGGGCGCCGGCCTTGCCAGCTCTCAGCTGTTCCTGTGGCACCAATTTTCAGAGCCAAATTATTGCCAGGGCTCACCCGTTTGCAGGACAGAGCTGCGTCTGGAAGGCAGAGCCATTTGCACCTGCAAATATCCCAGAATCTGCAGCGCAGGGCGTGCAGGGGACTGCTGTGATGGTCCTTCCGGGGAGGGCCCAGGGTGTGCAGCAGGCCCAGAGCGCTGGGTCCTGTGGGAAGCGCCCATCGGGCCCTGGCGGCCCGCTCAGGGGACCCACCGCGCACTGCGGAGAGGGCGCTCAGGTTCGCTCTATCCGTCCTGCACGTGCGATGTCTCACTCTTTTTTCCCCAGCCCTAGTAGCGTTATAGGAGATCAGGAGGGGGTCTTGTAAGGAGTAAGGCTCCCTCCAGATGGAAGACCGTCCTAGACACCGACTTCTTTTCGGGAATTAAGCAATGAGTGTTTGTTGGGCGCGCAGGATCGCCAGCCGTGCATCACGGCACTTGGCACTCGGCTAGAGGCGGCAGCAGAAATACCGAGCCTGCGGAGGGGGTGTGAAGACAGTCTGGGCCTGCGTCTATGCCATGGTACGACAGGTCAGGGACCCATGCAGACTTAGTTTCCTGACTTGCAAGGCCTTTTAATTTTAGAACAAAATCATCTAAAACATGAGTTATGTCCCAATCAGGCCACAGTCATGATTTGAATCAAGGTCTTCAGGCAATGAGATAACCAGAACAACGTGCTTTTGCTCAGCTTACATCTGACGTCAGCCCCGTCCCTCTTACAGGGCTGGAAACTCCTGCAGGACCCAGTTCGTCCTCCCACCCCAAGCATAGTGCCAGGCACCCTGAAAGACTGCTGGGTGGGCGAGGGAGAAACGCAACTATCTGGGGCTAGTCTTTCAAGTCCCCTGCTTTCGTGCAAGCTCAAGTCCTTGGTGGACCATTGTCCATCCTCCCACCCCACCCACCACTCAGGGTCTCCCCAGGGCTGGGCGCCATCTCTGCATCTGAGACTGCAGCGCCAGGAACTCTGAAGTGGCACCGCGCTAGGTTCTGTGGGACCCTCTGGCATAGCTGTCTCTCCGGTCTGCTCTTTGCCCTCAGGCCTTCCCTGACCCCCCGTGCCAGCTGGCCGTCTGGCCCACCTGAAAGTTGCATAGGACTGCGGTGGGGACGGGTCCCCTGGGGAACTGGTAGATTCGCCATCTGTGCCGGCGACCTCCTAGCCACTGGGGGAGGAGACGGATCACCTTACAAGAGCGCTTTCCCAGACGAAAACTTTCCCTAACGTGAGCCGCACCCGCGCGCGCGAGCGCACAACAGTCCCCAACACACCCCTTGGGCTACCCATCACCCTCTCCCGCCTGCCAGTCCAATCTCCCACTCTTAGACGCGCCTCCACGCTAATTTCCAAGCTTGTGAAAAGAACCCCTTTCGGAAAACCGCTCATTCCCCCCCTCCCCAAGATGTTCGCTGCTCCCCATTATTCAAATGGAAAAATGGAGCTTCAGCAGGAGCAGGGTTTCCTGGGACGCGCCTCCACGCTAATTTCCAAGCTTGTGAAAAGAACCCCTTTCGGAAAACCGCTCATTCCCCCCCTCCCCAAGGTGTTCGCTGCTCCCCATTATTCAAATGGAAAAATGGAGCTTCAGCAGGAGCAGGGTTTCCTGGAAGAGCTGGGTCTGGGGTTGGAGCCCTGGGGCGCCATAAAGTTCTGAGGCGCCACTGATGGGATAAATCCAACTCGGCACTTATTGGACACCAGGGCAGGGCTCCGTCCTGGGGATGCCAATCTTCTGGACCTGTCAGAGTGGTGCCGGGGTAACTGTCCCCCTTCGAGACGTGTCCTGGGGACCCCGTTAAGTCTCAGCCCCGCTCCAGGCCTGGGCCTGGGCGTCTCCGCCGAAAGCGCAGTTTACACGCGGGTATCCAGCGCCAATCTCCGGTGGTGGCTCTTCTAAGTCCTGACTCAGACCCTGCGGCCCAGGAATGCGGCTTTTCGGCCTCCTCCTGTAGGACGCCGGGGCCGTTGCTGCTGGTTTATTAGGGCTTGGTCCTGAGATCCAGGAAGCCGACGCGGAACGCTCGAGGCCGAGGCGTTGCGGGCATCCCTTCTGGTCGTCGCCGCCACGTGCGCGTTCCGTCCCCGGCCAGGCCACGGCGCGGCTGCATGAGTCACCGTCCCCACCACGTGTGGGGCCCTGCCCAGGCGACTGTGACAGACGCCCGGCCTGGGTGCCAAGCGGAAGTGGGTGAGATTCCACCTCAAGGGCTCCGCCGTGCGCCCTGGCGGAGAGCGGCCAGGGCCCCTTCGTTGCGCCGCGGGACACCCAAGGCCCGGGCCTGCCTCCAGCCGCGCGGCGTCGTGGTACGCTCGGCCGCCGCACCCTGCTCCGCGCGCAGCTCCTCGCCCGCCGCCCAAGGCTGGGGCGACCTTAACTCAGCTGGTAACGATTCCCCGCTCGGCGTGGAGGGCCGACAACGCCCCCGACGCAGACGCGAATGGGTATCGTGTCAGCAAGTGCACTGGCCCTAAAAGGCAGAGCGGGATTCCTGGAGATTAACGATCAGACACAGGGAGCCCTGTTCTCTCCTCCTCCACCCTCTTCCTCACCCCAGGAACGAGAAAAAGAAAAATCTGTTGGAAATGCACCCCCGCCCCCGCCACTCCACCCCTTTCTCCTTCTGCTTTCACCGACTTAAAAGAAAAATAAAATACATTCCAGGAACCACGACGGCTGCGGAGCAAACTCAAACCAGAAAATGCTTAAAGATGTTTTAATGACTTAAACACAGGGGCCGGTTTGTGTCTAAAAGTTTCCACATTAAAAAAAAAAAAAGCAAATTCAATATTAAATATCCTCCCGGTCCCCTCCGCCGCCCTCCAGCGCCGCTCCTGGTTCCTGCAGCCTCTGGGCCGCCGCACTTCCCGTTTTCCTCTGCACCTCTGCTTTCAGCTGTGGGTTATTAGCACCCGGTGTGAACAGAGACCAGGCCCCTCCATAAACTTTATATTCACATTCCAAAAACGAAAAAACAAGGAAAAGGGAGAAAAACAACACCCTAGGTACAGGCTCAACTGCTCCTGCAAGCGGAGCCCCCTCCCCGCCCCCTCCCCCTAAGCCCAGGGCCAGAGGAACTGTTAACTAGCAGCTGACAGATTTTTACAGCAGGAATTAGACCCTCATTTGGCTCAGGATTAGCCCAAATCTTCCATCTCATTACTGCTCTGCCTTGTTGGAGCCTTCTTTCTTGGAGTTGCATAGTCGTGCATAGGTCTTTGGGGTCCTGGCCAGCATTCTCACTCTCTAACCTGGGGTTGGAAGGGGCATGGAGAAAAGGTGGACACCGGTAACTGGTGAGATATGGGATCCCGGACAGGGCTGTGAGTGACCAACTGGAGGAACTGCATGAGTTTCTTGAGGCATTTGTCAGATGGAGTGAACTGGACACCTACCTCAGTGATGGAGATGAGGTTTTGCGTGGAGAGGCAGGTGCCGGCTTAGAGATTGGCCTTCGCCTTATTATTCAAAGGGATCCCAAGCCTTGGGAACAACAATAATGACTGTAACATTCACTAAGCAGTCATTATATGTCAGGCTCTATATTGAGTCCTTTTGTAGAAAACCCATGGTGTGGGCATTGGTATTATCATCATCCCCATTTTACAGGTGAGGAGGCTGAAGCTTAGAGAGGATAGGTAACTTACCCAGGGACCCAGCTGGTGAGTGGGAGAGCCAGGATTCAAACCCAGGACTGAGGGACTCTCTGCCTCCAAGCGATACTTCCTTTCCTGCCAAGGTTGCAGTAGGTGCCCGCTGTATGAATGTCTATCCCTAAGCCCAGGTCTCGAGGTGATTAAGTCATGAATGGCAATTAGTTCTCATGAATGGATTAGTGCTCTTATAAAGGTGCTTATGGGAGCCCTCTCACCCCTTCCACCCCTTCAGCCATGTGAGGGTGCAGCAAAAGTGCAGTCTTTGAAATAGAGAACAAGCCCTCACCCGACACCGAATCTGCTGTTGCCTTGATCTGGGACTTTGCAGCCTCCAGAACTGAGAGCAATATATTTCCATTTATAAATTACCCAATCTAAATTATTTTGTTATAGCATACTAAGCAGACTAAGACACTCACTGACTGTCAGGAACTTGAAGCCCAAATTCTTCCTTGTATAGTTCTAACCATTTCCTGCTCTCTGTTCTGAGACAAAGAGCAGCACTTCACCCTGTCTTGTGCTGTCTCCACCCCTCAGGATTCAGAGCTCTTAGGATAGGACCCTGGTGGGGTGACTGGCTTTTCTCTTGCTCTTCCTTAACCCAATGAGACACTTTACTGGGTGTGATCTCCCCAGAAGGCAGTTAGGCATTTGCCAAGAGGTCTGGGGAGAGAGGGGTGTTAACCTTACTAGAATGGAGAGGGGCTGAGGAGCTGGAGCCCTTGGTAGCTGCCCACATGTTTGGCCTCCTGGAGCTTTACTCTGCAGAGCAACTCCAGCTGTTTATAGCCTTTTCTCCTTGTGAAGGTTGGCATAGGATGGGAAGAGGTGACATGGTGGGGGTGCTGGTGTCTGGACACACAGGACATGGTGAAGCCCTGGCTTTCTCAGCTCCAAAGCACTCTTCATGGGACAGGCTGCTCCATGGACATAACATGCCACTCAAGGGTCAGCCTAGAGTAGGAAAATGTCTGGGAATTCTGGAGCTCTTCAAAATCCTTTCTTTTTTTATGTGGAAATTTGAGGACATTTTGAAGCATATGTAATACTTACACTTGAAGTGCCCTTTACAAAGTTAAATCACTTTGTCAGTTTAGGAATGTAAAAATGTTTTATGTATAACTTGGTTTGCTCATAAAATCTTCATTTGGGTATATTTAGAAATGTGAGGCCAGAGAAAGGGATGTTGAAATTTGAAGGAAAACCTCCAACTTGGGGAGAGAAAACAATGCATAGTGCTTTATTAACTTTTTTTGTCTCCTTATGCCGTTAGGCTCATGTGTGATTCTGGAGGTTGGGTGTCAGAAGCTGCCACCTCTCAGAAAGGAGCCACCTAGGAAACAGGACAGGGAGTGGAAGAAATAAACTGAGAGAAATGCCAAGGATAGGCAGGGCCAGGGAGGGATTTAGAGCAAGGAGAAGCATGGCTCGTGCAAAAGGTAAGACAGCTTCCTCAGGTGAAGTCGGCCCCTCACCAGCCCAGGCCAAAGTTGCAATGCCCCCTTATTATATTAGTTCACCCCCTGACTTATACTCTATTCCTCTTGGAGCACAGAGTCTCCTTGAACATTTTCAAGAGCTTCTAAGCTCAGTTAATTTCAACCAACCCTTATTAGGAGCCTCCAGAGACATGGATATGAATTAGACCCAGTCTTTGCCCTTGGGGGAGCCAGATGCAGGCCACATCAGAAGATGACAATTGCTATTTATTGGGTATTTTCTATGTGCCAGGCACTATATTAAGTGATATATATATATATATATGTATTATATATATATTTTGGCAGCTGGCCAGTACAGTGATTGAACCCTGTACCTTGTTGTTATCAGCATCATGCTCTAACCAACTGAGCTAACCGGCCGGCCCCTGTATATATAATATTACATAATTAATCTTTATAACAACCCCAAAAGGTGAGTTCTATTAAGTACATTTTACAGATGGGGAAATGGAAGCACAGACTGATTAAGTAACTCGCCCAGGATCAATAGGGATTTGAATGTAGGCATTCTGCACCCCAAGTCTGAGCCCTTAAGCATTCTAGTATTCCAAGGCCAGATGTGTACTCAGGATGCTTGGTGAGTATTGGGGAGGATATTGTCCCTGGCCTTGGGGATCTAGAAAGGCCTCCTTGAGGAGAGGACCTCTGAGTGGCATCCACAATTGTAAGTGAGAGCTGGAGAGGCAAAGGCAATGGGGAAGAACATTCCAGGCTGAGAAGATGGTTGAGAGCCAGGCATCAAGGTTTAAACTCTAGTACCACTGGCTAGGAATTTCTAGAATATAAATCAAGTGTGAGGTGAGAGGGAGCAGGAGAGGAGCTGGAGAGACAGGTAGGGCCAGACCACAGTGCGCTTGTACTATGCTTGGGGTTGAAGTTATAATCTGTAAGGGATGAGAGCCATCAAAGGGAATGGTGCCAGGGAATGGTACAAGACATTTTGCATTCTTGACAGAATTCTGTTGGGGGTGGCGGGTGGGGGGCAGGTGGGGTAGCGCAGTGTGGAAATGGCTGGATGAAGGTGAGAATGGAGGCAAAGACACCAGTTGGGAGTTGAATAGGGGATGTGAATGGGCTACTTGACTTTGGGAATGAAAAAACTATTTGAACTAGAAGAAAAAAGATTGTTTTTAAAATTTTCTATTTATATATTTATTTATAGTCTGCCTTATCCCATCAGATTTTTCAGTTAAATCTCTGACTTGCCAGGTTCTTCCCTGAATGTTTTCTTATTTTTTCCTCACTAGATGCTCACCACTAGGTAACTTGGCCCAGTTCACATTACTCAGTTTCTTCCTGAAAACTGGCATATTTATCACAGCTAGGTGACCATGCATGCTGGTTTGCTGGGGTCAGTCCTGATTACACCTGTTATATAATTATTAATAGCACTCCCTTTCACTCTGCAAAGCATCCTGGTTTGAATTATGAATTATATGGTCACCCTAGTTAAAGCACATATATGAAAAACAACTGCAACAAAGCCTTGAATCTAGATGGTGCTAAATTATGTGTAGGTACATTAAAATGATCTTACTTGCTCCTAACAATAACCCTGAGAAGTAGACAGGATCAAGGTTATTGATACTCCTCTCCTTTCCTTCCTTCCTTCCTTTCCTTCTTTTTCTTTTTTAGTTTAACACATGAAGAAAAAGAGGTTCAAATAGGTGAAGTGGCATGCTGAAGGCACATATGTAGTAAGAAGTAGAGTAGAGACAGGACTTGAATCTTTTGCTGTCTCGTCCAATAGTCTACACCATAGACTCCCTTTCTAGGTTATGGCAGATTGAAGATGGCCACATGTTCTCTGCTACTCCTCCCATCGAAAGATGGCATCTAATTTCCTTCCTTGAATCTGGGTTTATCTTAGTGATTTAATTAACCAATAGAAAGTGAGAGAAGTGATATTCTGGGACTTTGGGGGCTATGTCATAGGAAGCTGCACAGCATCTGATTAGATCTTTTGGAACACTTGCTCTGGGGAAAGCCAGCCACCATGTAAAAAGCCTAACTAGCCCAAGACTGCCATGTTGTGAGGAAGCCCAAGCTAGCCATGAGAAGGAGAGAGAGAAAGAGAGATGCCTAGCCAACAATGGTATGCTGCTAAACCTATTCTTTGAATAGAAAGAGTCCTGGTTTAGAGTGTTCGTTGATTTTTGAATGTAACTAATCCCACCAGGGCAGATTTCAAGCTGCCAATGCTATAACAACTGGCTTGCCAAAACTTCCGGAAATCTAACAAGTGGCTGGAACAAGCCAGCTGCAGCACACCACAGCTTCCCAGCCTCCAGCCATGTGAATCATCCTAGCTGAGAGTCCAGATACTCTGAAGCAGAGAGCAGTTGTCCTTGTTGAGCCTCACCTAAACTGCAGATTCATAAGCAGAATTGTTGCCGATTGTTATACTTGCTGTTTAAGACACTACATTTTAGGGTGGGTTGTTATGCAGCAATAGCTAACCAGAAGATGTGGAAAAGCAGATATTTATGTCCTTGAAGAAGTAGAAGCACTCTAGAGAATTTAGAGAACCACTTTTCTCTGCCGCCATTAAACTGGTAAAATATTTGTGGTGAAATCTACAGTTCTTGGTAAAGGTAGAGTCTGAGGTGGCTTATGCAATAGGTAGATGGTGGTACCATCCTCTGAAACACAGAGACTTACAGAGGGAAAGTTGGGGTAAGAATGGGACCTATTAAGGTTGAGGTGACAATGGACCGTGCGAGTTAAGGTATCCAGTGGAAGGGCTGCATTAGCTGGAGCTAAGTTATGATTTATAATGCAGCTCAGTACCTAGTTTCTAATAATTTACTTATGGTAATTCCATTGTTGGTTTGGAACAAATTACAAAGTACTCAATTGTGATCTTTTACTTTTCCTAGGGAATGTGGATGTAAGTTTACATTGTGGAACAGGACGTTTGTTTCTTAATGATTTTACTATTTACTGTTGTGTAACAAAGTACCCCCAAATGTAGCAGCTTAAAACAACAAATAGTTATTATATCACGGTTTCTGTGGGTCATAAATTTGCAAGTGATTCAGCTGGGTTGTTCTGGTTGAGGGTCTCTCAGGAGATTGCGATCCAGATGTTGGTTGGGGCTATAGACTTGACTGAAAATGGAGGACCTGTTTCCAAGACGGCTCCCTGACACGCCTGTCGGCAGTGGCCTCAGTTCCTTACCATGTGGGGCTTTCCACAGGGCTGCTTTTCTGTTCTTATAAAGTGGCAGCTGGCTTCCCTCAGAGAGAGGGGAAGAGAGAGAGAGAGAGAGAAGCAGCAGCAGCAACAGCAGTAGCAGCCACCACAGTGCCTTTTATGACCTGTTCTTAGAAGTCACATACTATCACTTCTAACATAGTCTATTTGTTAAAATCAAATCACTAAGTCCCACCCACACACAAGGGAGGGAAATTGGATTTTATCTTTTACCCTTTTTTTTTAAAAAAAAAAAAGATGACTGGTAAAGAGACCTTAACCCTTGACTTGGTGTTGTCAGCACCACACTCTCCCAAGTGAGCTAACCAGCCATCCCTACACAGGGATCCGAACCCGTGGATGTTATGAACCTGTGGTGTTATCAACACCACACTCTCCCAAGTGAGCCATGGGCCGGCCCTACCTTTTACCTTTTGAAAGGAGCAGTGGCAAATGATTTGTGGACATATTTAACACCACCACACTTTCTAAAGAAATTTCAGACTGTAAATCAGGTGTATGTCAGAGGCTGGGGGTGGGGTGGGGTGGACAGAAGACCTGTCTCCTGAATTCATGCCATATCTACTTAGAGCACTCTTAAGATGAGCCCTGTCCACATAGATGATTATATTGTAGAATGCTACAGTTGAAAGGGACCTCAGAGGGTTCTACAAAGGCTGCAAACTGGTGATAATGGGCCTAATTTGTCCAGCAGATCTATTTTGTTTGGTGAAATCTCAATCTTTTAAAATTTGAATGCTTTTAATTTGGACATGTACATTCCAATTTGCTTACCACTCCGTATTAACATCTTCCAGCCAATTCACTCATTTGGGTAATCTACTTGATCCTGGGAGGTTCCTGAGTCCTCAAACCTCTGGTTCTCATCCATTCCTCTCATTTCAGACATAGGGAAACTTAGGCCCAGAGAAGAGAAGTTGACTTGCCAAGGTCAAAGGTTGAGTGAGGGATATAGTTAGGTCCTGAACCCAGGTCTCCTGACCCTTGGTTCAAAGCTCTGTCCACCTCACTTCCTTGCCACCCAATGTATCATCAAAAGTGGCATCACAGTCTTCCCCTTCATCTGAGAGAACATCTCCTCAGCACCTCCATTTAGCATTAAGGCTCCTGCACCCCCATACAGCATCAGATATGAGTAGGGAGAGGGATATCTTTTATCCAAGTACAAATATCTGAAGATGGAAAAAGTTCAAGTACTGCAGCCCTAGAGAAAAAGAGAGTGCAGGAGTGAATGGTGGGAAAACATGGGGGGAAGCAGCGTGGTGTGAGAGGTAGGCTCTGGAGGATATTTCAGTAGGTTAATAACCTAAGCTGTTGCCAAGTTGAAATTAGAAAGAGGAAGGCTCTGCCTTCTGAATGTGGAGGAGGAGGGCTAATCCTGTCCTTTGATAAATGGATGACATTCTAGCAAAATGAGACACTCCGCCCCAGTGGCTGCATGGGGACGTTGTGCTGGGGAGGCAGTGGTGGGTAGGGGGCCTCTGGAGCCCCAGCAATGAGGTTAAGATGCAGAACCACGAGGCATCAGTACATCAGCAGTGAAACTGCAGTCACTGTGGCAGCTCTTCCTTAAATAAGCTGCAATAGACACAAATGTGCAGAGGTACCTGTCTCAGTTTGGAGTGCTCACCTGACCCCCAGCCTTTCCCGAGACCTGTCCCCTCCCCTGCCTTCCCTGGGGTCTTTGCTAATCAGTACCCCAGATCTCATATCTTTCCCCCATAGCACTCATTCTCTGTGGTTCTGACCTGGACTCTCCTCTCCCTATTTGTCCCTTCCCAGTGTCCTCTATCTCTGAGTAAGGCCTGGCGTGAAGGAGCCACCTGCCTTTTGTACATTTTGGGGAAGGGCAGTATTTCCTGGGTCTCCCCAAAGAGGGGTCCACAGCTTGGCCTCCTTGGGAGCTCCTGGGTATGCTATGTATTCAACCACACCCACCCCTCCAGGGTTGTATTTTCTTTGGTCTCTTAAATTAATAGACTTTTACACCTGCAGAGGTCTCAGAGATAAGGACTGGGCCTAAGCGAGCTTAATACAATCTCAACTCCTCCCCCAACCCCCAAGAGTCTTCCTCGTTCCTATCCTCAAGTCTTCCAAATGTTGAGTGAAAGGCCAGACATGATTTGATGGTGTGATGTTCCAAAAGGGAAGACAGTTCAAGGAGACTGGGCAAAGCTCTTGAGTGGATCACATGATGCCACCGTGGGCTTATTCTCCTCTTTCACTGGGAAAAAATTGAGTTCTTAAAAAAATGCTGGGCAATGTCCTAGGCATTGGGGATTTAGGGAGAAAGGGGATATGGCCCTGTTTCTCCAATTGCTCAATTTGATAGAGTAGAACTGATGATAATAATTAGCAAAAGCTTATTAGAGCTTTTCTAGAGCACTTCATATAGATCACAACATATGTATATGTATCATTTAATTCTCACAACAATCCCGAGAGACAATTACTACTACCATCTCCCATTAGATAGTTAGGAACTGAGGCACAGAGAAGTGTAGTAACTTGCTCAAGGTCAGGCAGCTAGTAAATGGTAAAGCAGGAATTGGAACTTAGGGTCTAGCTCCAGAATCTGTGCTCTAAGTAACTAAATTACAATTCAGTGTAATTTTCATGGTGGGCCTGGAAGAGACTATATTAGACCTGAAAGAGATGTTAACAATCAGCCAGACCAACCCTGGTATATCATCTAAAAAACTGAAGCTCTGAGAAGTCGAGTGACCTTAGAATTACTAAGTGGGTGTTGAACTCACACTGCCCATCCTGATGTGCCTCTTTCCCTTACTCCAAAGCTGTCAGGAATCCAGGAAGTCTTCCTAATCTGAGAGATGCACCCAGCAGGAGAAGGAAGGGCATTCCAGCAGGGAGCCAAAAGGGACGCCTGAGACTCCTGGTGGCTGGAGGACAGGGAGCGTGGGGACAGGAAAGGAGAACAGGTGGAAGCGTAGGTGGGGACAGATTGTAAAGGGTCTAGCCTATTTTGCTAAGAAGACAAAGGAGGGTTATCAAGGATGCCATGATCCAATGCATTTCATGGCATACCTGGCTGCTGTGCGAGGGAGGGGAAGAAGGAGACTTCGAAAAGCCTGGCATGGGAAGCCTCCGGGAATGCTCTGATGATAAACAGACATTTACGAAAGGTAAGAGTGTGTGACAAGCACACAAAGGGGGAAATAGAAAGTGCTCATAGGTCAGATCCCTAGCTTAACTCAAGTTTTCAAAAAGAAAGTTAAAGAGAAGAAACTGTCAGAACAAGTTGAAAAGCCTCGGACCAATGGGGTTTTAGTAACAGAAAACAGTGAGAATGAGAGCTTTTCAACTGGTGTTTTGCATTCGTCTTCACGAGGAGAATTTTTGTACTGAGGAGTGCAAGGTAAACATTAGTAAGAGAAAACTGCAGCCTGAGAAGGGCAGAGAGGCTGTAAGACAGCACCTCCGTTCTCTAAGCAAGTTCAAGTCTGTGGGATCGGGAGCAGTGACAGACTCAGGGAAGGAGGTTGACCAAGGGACCAAGGGAGGGTGGAGATTCTGCAAACTGCTAGACGTCTAACGTTGGTATCAATTATGACCCCACATGGGGCTACTGACAGTATGCTTGTGATAGTCTCCCGGGCCTCAGTCTTTACTTTCCGAGCAACTTAAAAAATGTTATATATAATTTTTTTAAAAAAAGCAATACACATAGATAGTTTAAAAGTCAAACGATGCTAAAAAGCTCATAACAAAACCCAGCAGTTTCTAGTTGCCTGGCCTGCTTTGCTCCCCATGCTGGTCACTTGCCAGGCTCACCAAAGCAACATTTTCAAACTTTTTTGCTTTTTCGTTTAGCTTTTCAATATGTTCTTGTACTTACTTCCATATTTTAAAATAATATGCATATAATGCTGTCTCTTGATTCATTCATTCTAGATGTTTTGTAACTTCTCCGGGTGAATATTACTAGTCCTCCTTCACTTCAGACTGCAAGGAAGACTGCACTGCTGAGCCCCCTTCCAGTTAGACGGGGACGTGTGACTGCTTCTGGCCCACGAAATTATAAGAGGGAGTGATGAGTCTCACTTCTGAGTTGAGATGGTAAAAGCTCATGCCTGCTCGTCTAGTCTCTCTGTCCCGCCAGGGGACCCAGGATGCCATGTGTTCCAGATGGTGTAGCTACAGGTTGGTAGAGCCTCTGACTGAATCCCTAAATAACCATATGGAGCAGAGCCCCTGGGGACCCACCTGAGGAGTGGAGTGTGAGTGAGACATACGCTTCTCTTATATTATGCCATTTAGATGGTGGAGGTGTTACTATCAAATAACTTAGTCCGTCCTGTCTAATACACGTTTTATTATGAGCAGTTTAGCTACTTATACCCCTTCTCCAAACCTCTCTTAATTATATGTCAATGTTTGGTTAAACCCATCAGTACATAATGCTTATGATTAAATCTCTTTTATCGAAAAGTTGTTTATTTTGCTAGATTTAGTAATTGTCTTATTTTAAAACTTAATTCATTTTAATTCTCCTCATTCTTTAACAACTTTCTACAAAATGTACCTTATTACAATTTTCTACTCTGTCATGTTGTCGTATAATTTATCAGTTTCTCTCTCTCTCTTTTTTTCTTGGAGAGCGCTCCAAACTTTCCTCCATAATTCTGCTCTAATGTGGGCTGCAGGTCTCTAGATCTACACAATTGTTTTCCCCTGTTTTCTGAATCTCATGTTGTCTTATTTTTGGGTTTCATTCCTCTTTTTGGTGGAGCACATTTTCTAGTAGTTTTCTGAAAAAGGGTCAATGAAAGATATATATTTTAGATTTTGCATGTCTGAAAATGTCTTCTTACCATCGTTGTATATGATGGATAAATTGGTTGGGCATAGAAGCCTAGGTTGAAAATAACCATGGCTACTACTAGCTGCCCACCAAAATCTTGGGCACACTGTTAGATTACACTTTCCATCTTCCCTTGCAATAAAGTTTTGCCATGTGATCAATTTCTCTTCAATGGAAATTAAAAAATTCCAGATCTGGCCCATTTAAAACCTCTTGTGCATGCTCTTCCATGCTTTCCCCCTTCTGGCAATATGGATGAACACAATGAAAATGAAATTCTAGGAGTCTGCAGAGCCATGAGATGAAAGGAGTGTCAGTTCCTGAACGACCACATGGGGAAGAACAACCCACCCAGGAATGGTATGTGAGCTAAAAATAAACACTTATTTCTTTAAACCAGTGAAATTTTGGGATCTGTCAGTAATCTAACCTACTCTAACTAGTACAAAAATTGATTCTAGGAGTAGGATGATGCCATCACAAAAACTAAAATAAATGGCATTGGCTAGAGGTAGGTGGTGAGGACACAGATGTTACAGGCTGAAGAGCTGGAAATGCATGTAATGCTGGGACAAAAGCATTTAGTACATTGATACCTGAGATAACTCAGTTTCCTACCAGGATTGTACCTGTAGTGGAAGAGATTGGAAAAGGGCAGCAGGGATTTGTTGTCAGTTACTTAATTCACTCAACAGGTTGTCACCAGGAAAGAACATGAATGTTTGTAAGCAGAGATAAAGAGTTGAGGAAACAGTTTCCTGCCCCACAGAGGAGGTAACAAGACTGAATAAGTATTTGAGCCACAAACACTGATTAAGTCTTCTCAGTTAAACCAAGGGACTCATCTCTGTCCCAAATATAGGTCAAGGGTATTATCCGTCTAATAAGTCTCTTGCTACAGATGGCCTTACAGTAGCTGATATTTGACAAGTAGAGACTGGTGTAGAGTCAAAGAAGTAAAAAACAAACATACACATTTAATAACCATATCTGGGAGACTTGGGATGTGGTAAGTAGCACACGTCACCAACTGGAGGCAAACCAAGTAGAAATCTATTTGAAGGAAGAAATTGAATTCTCAGAGACCACAAATATGGCCTTAAAAACTTTTGAACAATGCTTGGACCCCAAGCTTCCATAAGCAACAAGTGAAAGCAATGTGACCCCAAAAAGGGGAGTCCTACTAATAACCACTTCAGATGTGGCCATGGGAGATAATGGACAGGGAGAACTTCCCAGAGGGCAGAACAGGGGCCATGGAAGACAAGGAGAGTTCCTCCCAGAGGGAAGATACAGGGTCTAATGCAGCAACCTCCTCCATTGCCAGGGCAGGGGTCCTCACAACGCTTGCCCAGCAGAGTTCCATCATTGACTGCCTTTGCTTTCCAATCTTAATTGCAAGTATCCTGTATTTTGGGTGTGTGCAGGGATGGGGTGGGGGGAGAGCAGAGTTCATAAGTCTTTGAACCAAGAGAAATTCTATTAGACTTGGTGGAGAGGAATGCACATTACCTAGAGATCCTAGACTTTGAGTCGAATGCAGAAGCTAGATCGGACTTTGCTTTGACTCCCTTGGAAAGGGATTAAGTGTGTTCTATGTGTGGCAAGAAGGCCACATGCACCACCAACTGTGGAAGAGACAGCTAGCTGAGGACCCACATCTGTTCTTTCCTCTTCCTGGGCTCACAGATGAAGATGTATTTCCCAGTCTCCCCTGTCTGGAGGTGGGCCACGTGGCTAAATTCTCCCCAGCTGAGCATGGATGGAAATAATGTGCCACTTTCAGGCCTGGCACAAGAAAACTCCCTCTGTGCAGTCTGCCATGGTCTTTCCCTCTCCACTGGCTGGATGCAGATATGACAAGTAGGCTCCGGAGTGAGTGACCTAACCTGGGGACAAAGACCCTAAGTTCAGGGAATCTATGAATCTGGATGGAAAAAGAGTATTTTGTTTTTCCTAACCTTGAACTGGAACTTAGCATTTCTTTCTATTGTGAATGTAGACAACAGACCACAGTGGTATTGGCAGTACCCGTGACTTTGTCACCAGTAGAAATCACAGATATTTTCATATCACCTTACAGTTGTTGCACATATCTCAAAATACCGTCACATTCATCACTACTTGGAAATTACGGCAGTTATTAGACCTGCCACTAGATTGCACATAATTGCAGTCTTCCTGTTGACAGACAGTCATGCAGCCCAACTGGCCGGCGCTCAGCAGAGGAGACGTTCAGCCACCAAATGGAGAAGCCATGCCTTCTCACATTGGTGAACCAGACATCTGTGTCGCTTTCCAGTAGTACCTGCCTCCAATTGTTGGTCAATTAATATGTAGAGGTAGGTGAGTTGTTTTCATTGTTTGTTAAAAATTTGTAAAACTGGATGATTCAAATAAGAATTCTTAAACTTCCTTAATATTAAGAGATGTACAGGCCACAAGTATAGTCAGTTTTCACACTGATATATCCTTTAAAAAAATGTAACATAAACTTGCCTATGTTTTAAATATATTGTCTTACTGTCTGTTGGATTAATGCAGAAACACATATACTGCTATATCAGAAATGGTCTTCATATATTTTGATAGTCATATGTCCATATAATGGGTTTGTTTTGTACTACTATGTGTTTTGTTTTATGGATTTAAAAATATTCTGAGAAGGGGTCCACCAGATAGTCAAAGGGATCCATGGCCCAAAAAATGTGAGGTGAGAGCCTATGGTATGGCCAAGCCACCAGGTGGAAGGAGCGTGGATACCATGGAGCAGAGCCTACCCTTACCTGAACATCCATCCAGGACTATTATGTGAGCAAAAATAAACTTCTGTGGTGTTAGTTTGGGGGTTTATTGTTATGAGTATATGCTCCCTAATGCAAGGACATTGATCCATTGGTTTGTAGCTTTTGTCATTACTTTTGAGAGGTCCAGTGCCATGTTGATATCTGTTCTTCTGTATCATTTCCCCACTTTATGCAACCCTTGCCCCCTACCACTTTTTTTTTTTTTTTTAGAATTTTTACTTTCTCCTCTGGTTCTGAAATTTCACAGTTTGTGCCCTAGAGTGGGTCTCTTCATGAATTATGCTGGAACCTCAGTGGGCCTTTCTAGTCTGGTGACTCGTGTTTCAATCTGGGAAATGTTATTATCTCTTAGGCAATGTTCTAGTTTGCTATTGCTGTGTAACAAATCACCCTCAAAACTTAAGTGACTTAAAACCACAACAATCATTTTGTGACCTCTTATGGATCTTGGAAAATCTCAGCTTCCAAGGTGGTTCTCTCTGATAAGATCATAGTTAGATGGTAGTTGGGGCTGGAACAGTGGAAATGGGAGAAGTTGGGGGCTATTTCATCTCTCCCTTTTCTTGGGGCATCCTTTGTGACCTCTCCACATGGCTTTCATTGGGCTTCTCCACAGTACAGTGGCTTGGGGCAATCAGATGGCTTACATAGTGACTCAGGGCTCCAGGGCAATTCTTCCAGCAAGCAAAGCAAAAAGAACATTGCCTTTGGTGACCTTGCTTCAGAAGTCACACAGTGTCCCTTCTACCATACTGTATTGGTGAATGCAGTCCCAAAAATCTCTGAGGATTTAAGGGTGAGGAAATTAGACACGACCTCTTGATAGGAACATGGCAAGTTTCTAGAAAAGTGTGTGTGATAGGAGATATTGTTACAACCATCTTTGGGAAATACAATTTCCTCTTCCTTCAGTTCTTTCTTTATATTTCTCGTTATAGTCAGTTTTGATCCTCTGGATTAATTCTCTAATTGTCTTATCTATTCTGTCTTATCCTTCACTTATCTTTTTGTTCTATTTTCTAGGAGATTTCATCACTTTTATTGTCCAACCCTAGTACTGACTTTTAAATTTGGACTACCATCCTCTAATTGTCTTATCTATTCTGTCTTATCCTTCACTTATCTTTTTGTTCTATTTTTTAGGAGATTTCATCACTTTTATTGTCCAACCCTAGTACTGACTTTTAAATTTGGACTACCATTTAAAATTTGTTCTACGTTCCTTTATTTTCTAAAATATTACTTTCTATTTTTGTTTCATAGTATCTTCTATTAACTTTCCAAGGTTATTCATTATAATTTCTTTGAATTATTCTGCTCAATTCAAAGAAATTGAATTTTTCTGCATGGCTCTTTTCTCCATGAATTCTTTCCCCCCATTGTTTATTTTATTTTTTTCTCTCTCTAGTGTTTGAGACTTTCCTCAAATACTTAATTATTCTTGGATGTTTCTGATCAAAAGTGAATGGAGGGGCTTGTGAATGAGACTGTGCTGATCAGCAACCGACCAGCTGTTTTTATGGGGATTTCTGAATGCCAGTGTTTGTTGGTCTTTTCTCTGTTTGCTTTCTCCAGAGAAGGCTTCTCCCATCTCCTGCATAGAGCCCAGCTGCTGGTGTCTGGAGCTGCATGGGGAAGGGTTGGGAGCTCCTTAGCATGCAGACTCTGCTTTGACTTTCCTGGGCCATCTGATGCTTCCATTTGGAGCCTCCCTGGTTCACTTATTTCATAACTCCATAACTCCAGAACAAACTTCAGGTCTCCTGTGAGGTTGCGGAAGTGTGACTGCCTTATTGCAGTAGGGGTAGTGGGCCCTGAGAGTGGTGTCTCTCCTCCCTACTCAGGAATAACCCTAGTGTTCAGCCCTCTGCCTCATTCCCACTTTCTGCGGTATGTGGTGTCTCCCATTCTGGATCTTTCCTAGGTTTTCTGTAGCCAGTAGGGGCTCCTGTCCTTGACACCTTCTGCAGACCCCGGGTTTGACTTTACTCCTGTCTGCTGGGTCATATACCACCGTGTCGTCTGCTGTTCTTATTGGACTTTAGGGCTTTAGTTAGATGTCTCCTAGTTCCGCTGAAGATGGAGTTGGGTTTCTGTTTCTTTCTTTTACACACTGGCTGATATTCAAGAGGAAAAGGGGCAAAACCTGGAAGCTCTCCATGCCTCCGACGTCAGAGTGGGCTTCGTGGATGTGTGTCCCACAGCCCCCATGCTTGGAAGGGCCCTGCCCTTGGTTTAATGCTCTGCTGCTGCCATCTTCAGATTTGTACTTATTTCTGAACAAGGCTCCCCACATTTTTATTTTGCACTGGGCTCTGAAAATTGTGTAGCCGGCCCTGCCCAGCGTTGATCTCCTCAATCCATCTTCCACATTGTCTAAGTGATTATTTTGAAACAGAAACCTAATCATGTCACATTCTTGGTCAAAAGACTTTCATGGCCTCATAACTTTCAGGATGAAGTCCAAGCTTCCCAGCGTTGTATCTAAGTCACCATGAGTATCCAAAAGGGCCACACTAGGGCCCAAAAATTGGTCTCTCAGTTTTCACTTTTACCTCCCTATAGTTCAAAGAGCCCTCTTTAAAAGACTGGCTGGATCTTATCCCTTATATGTGACAGCAGAAGAAGTCCAGACTCTTGAGATTCTAAATTCAGGTTGTCAGTTTGTGGGGACAGTGCAATCAGGAGAATGGTAGAAGATGAGGACAGAGACTCCTGTAGTTGGTGACAGTTGATGGTGGCTGGGACTAGAAAGGTAGTGGTGGGGATGGTGAGAAGCAGTTGGGTTCTGGATATAGTTTGAAAGGAGAGCCAATGTGATTTGGTGATGAATTGCATCTGGGGTGCAGAGAAAGAGAGAAATCAAAGATACCACCTGATTAGCCGGCTGCAAAGTGTTGTCATTTATGGAGAAAGGGAAGGACCAAG
>NW_007729075.1:46539-48476 GCF_000696425.1 Galeopterus variegatus | reverse complement strand
ACAGTTGATGGTGGCTGGGACTAGAAAGGTAGTGGTGGGGATGGTGAGAAGCAGTTGGGTTTTGGATATAGTTTGAAAGGAGAGCCAATGTGATTTGGTGATGAATTGCATCTGGGGTGCAGAGAAAGAGAGAAATCAAGGATACCACCTGATTAGCCGGCTGCAAAGTGTTGTCATTTATGGAGAAAGGGAAGGACCAAGGTTTGAGAACAAGAGTTCATTGAGAGCATGGAAGGTCTGAGGCATGAGAGTATAAGGAGAAGATGGAGGAGAAGGCGGAGAAGATGGAGAGAAGAAGGAGTACATGGAGACAGCAGGAGATATGAGGCAGGAAACCAAGTCTGGGCTGGAGATATGCATTTGAGAGTGTCAATGATGTATAGATGGTTTTTAAAAACATAAGACCAGATGACATCACTGTACTGGGTTGAATTGTGTCTCCCCCAAAATTTATGTCCACCAGTAACCTGTCAAGGTGATCTTATTTGAAAATAAGGTTTTTGCAGTTGTAGGCAAGATGAGGTCATACCGGATTAGAATGTGCCCTAAGCCAATGACTGGTGTCCTTATAAGAAGAAAGAAATTTGGAAGATGGCCACATAAAGATGGAGGTAGAGGTTGGAGTTGTGTCACTACCCCCCCCCAAAAAAAAATGAAATAAAATAAAAGAAATGCCAAGATTGCTGGCAACCACCAGCAGCTAGAAGAGGCAAGGAAGGGTTCTTCCTCAGAGCCTTCAGAGGGAGCACGATGACTTGATTTCAGACTTCTAGCCTCCAGTACTGTGAGAATACATTTCTAATAAATTTCTATTGTTTTAAGCCACTCAGTTTGTGGTGCTTTGTTATAGCAGCCCTAGGAAACTACTGCAATCGCCAAGGGTGTAGTGTAGATAGAGGGCAGAGGAGTCCCAATGACGCAGCCCTGGGAAACTTCATCCTTTAGAAGTCAGGAAGAAGAGGAAGATCCTGCAAGAGAGATGGAAAAGGCACAGCCAAGGAGGTAGGAGGAAAACCAGGACAGTATGATGCTCCAGAGCCAATGCGAGCAAAGTATTTTAAGGAGAGTGGGAGCCTAAGATGCTCCAGGTAAGTTGGTAACAATGAGGACTGAGAACTGGTCCTTGGACTCGGCCACGTAGAGGTCACTTGGTACCTTAACAAACCCAGTTTCAGTGGAATGATTGGCTTGAATTAGAGAATAGTGAGGAGGCACGGATAGAAAGTAGACAATAACTACCATTGTCCTTGATTTTCTGGTTGACAAAGAGCAAATGTGAGTTTTCTCTTACAGCGACCCTGTGAGATGGGTGTTATTATTTACAGAAAGGGAAACCAAGGCTCAGAGGTATTAATGGATTTATCCAGGGACTCTGACAGGCAGGAAGCATAGGAACCCAGATCTTCAGAAACAAAAGTCCATGCTTTTTTCCAAGTTTCCAAGTGGCAGTTGATCTGATGAGTAAACCTTGGAGAGGGTTGGGAAAAAACTGGTTCTTGCCTGTATCCAAATAGTGCCAGGGCTGTCCCAGTAAGCATTTCCATTTAAAAAGACTTTCACCAGCCCTTTACCTGGGCCATACCCTCACCTGGCCTTCCCCAGTGGGCAGAGGCCCATTCCTCCTCCTCTCAGGTGTCTCTGCCCTATTGGGGTGAGGGGACACGAAGGGAGGGGAAGCCTCCTCCCAAGTGACTAGCTTGTCTGTTTCCTACTCTCCATCCTCAGGTAGGGGTTGAAAACTCAAATGTCTTTCAGGCTGGGGCAGGTAATATACTTGAGTAAAGTGGGCCTGGGATGGGACAATGGGAAACGAGTGAGTCTGGGGGGTGAGCTTGACATGAAGGCCTCACCTGAAAGTGTTCAAGTTGTAGAAACTGGGCATCACACACAATGCTGGTGAGCGTGTGGAACCACAGGAACTCTCATCCACTGCTGGT
>NW_007729075.1:34394-45758 GCF_000696425.1 Galeopterus variegatus | reverse complement strand
CTAGACAATGGAATATTATTTAGTGCTAAAAATAAATGAGCCATCAAGCCATAAAAAGACATGGAGGAAGCTTAAATGCATATTACTAGGTGAAAGAAGCCAATCTGAAAAGTCTACATGCTGTATGGTTCCAACTATATGACATTCTGGAAAAGTCAAAAAGAAGGAGACAATGAAAAGATCAGGGGTTGCCAGAGGTTAGTGGGAAGGCAGGGCAGAGAGGATTTTTAGGTCAGTGAAACCACTCTGTGTGTAACTATAGTGATGGAACATGTCTTATACATTTTTCGAAACCCATAGAACGTAGGCAATCAAGAGTGAGGCAAACCTAACTTTGGACTTTGGACTTCGGGTGATAATGACCTGTCAATGTAAATTCATCGACTGTAACAATGTAGCCCTCTGCTCAGGATGTCTATAATGGGGGAGGCTGTGCGTGCGTGGGGACAGGGGGCGCATGGGAACTCATTGCACTTTCTGCTCAATTTTCCTGTGAACCTAAAACCTCTCTAAAAAGATGAAGTCTATTAAAAAAAACAAAAACAAAAAGCTGGGTGTCTGCCAACAAACGTGGCCGTGGCTAATTATGGTCCTGGCCCGTGTGTGAATTCAGATGCTTTAAGTGACCCCATCATGCCTCCCTTCCGAGGAGATGGGCACCTCCTTCTACCCCCGAAGTGCCTTGTCCTGATGCAGATGGGCGCCTGGAGCTCACCCCGCTCTTCACCTGGCTGCTCTCAGCAAGTCTTGCTGACTGTTAGCTCCTTGCTGTCATTATGTCGCTGTTCTGGCTGTCTTTCACTTGCCTTTCCAGACCATTTTCCTACCACCCTGGGAGGCTGGTCTTAGGGGCTGCATCAGTGGCTTCTGTGCCCTCTGGCTGAAGCTCTGAGGTAGGGAGGGGAGTGCGGGTGGAGGACTTACAGCCCTGGTTCCCTACCCACAGGGTTAATTTGGGCTCCACTGAAGATCACAGCTCTCTCAAGGTGGACTTCTGTACAAGACTCTCCTTCCTGCTCCTGTAATTGCTCCTTCCCTACACCCTGAAGGTCTAGGGGGTGCTTCCAGCTCCCTGCTTTTATATCCCTGGACACCACACTATCCCTTGGGATTTCCCTATACCTGTCCATGCCTTTGCAAATACTCCCTTTGTGCTGGATCGAATAGTGCCTCCCACAAAATTCATGTCCACCCAGAACCTCAGAATGAGAACTTAATTGGAAATAGGGTCTTTGCAGATGTAATTAGTTAAGATGAGGTCATACCTGATTTAGGGTGAGCCCTAAATCCAATGACTGGTGTCCTTGTAGGAAGGCCATGTGAAGACACAGGGTATATGATGGAGGCAGGACTGGAGCGATGCAGCTACAAGCAAGGAATGTCAAGGATTGTTGGCAGCCACCAGGAGGGAGGAGAGAGGCATGGGATGATTTTCCCTCAGGTCCTCCGGGAGGAGCCAACCCTGCCCACACCTTGATTTTGGATTCCTGGCTTCCTGAACTGTGAGGCAATAAATTTCTGTTGTTTTAAGCCACCCGGTTTGGGGTCAAACTTTCTCTCAATTTTCCCAACTTGAGTGGGGACACTCCATCTGTTTCCTGTGGGGACCCTGACTGATGTGGTTGTCTAGTTTATTTCGTCTCCCAGAGGCTCTCCATAACCCTCAGTCGGCCTCAAATCCTCGCGCTGGCACTTAGGACCCTCCCCACTGGGGCTCGTCACTGCTTTTCCAGCCATCTTAGCGTCTGGTTCCCACAAATGTGAATCTATTGCCTCAGCCAACCTGGGCTCTTGGCTTCTGATCCTGCTTTGCATTTTTCCCAGTAACGTTTGCTGGATTCCTCTACCCAAATCTCATTCATTCCTAAGCCTGGCTCTCTCTGCCCTTTCGCTTCCAGCAGGAAGCTTCTGGACTCCCCAGCCTGCAGGGAAGGGCTTGTTAGCTCTTGGTGTCCACATGCTCCACCTGCCTCGTGGGGAGGCCCATTAGGGGTATTCACACCAGTGTCCCATGTGTGCTTCTTCCCAGCTAGACTGCAAGCCCCATGAGGACAGGGAGGGGCTCTGTTCCTTACTTCAGGCCCCACAATGCTGGGCACACAGCAGTGAGTGCAAGGAGCTTGCTGTGTTTCTGGAATGGATGCTGTCTGTGTACTACCAGGGGAAGAGGCAGGGGAGAACTGGGCTCCTTAGCTCAGTGGCTCAGCACAGGGACCTTTGGAGCCTGCTAGTGCCCACCCATCTGTGACACTGCAGTAGGGACAGAGGCCTTTCACAATGTGTACTAAGTGGACTTTCATGGACTCAGAAAGATACTGTAAGAGGTGGAAAAAGAGAAGTGTCCTCTCTCTCCCCATGACATCTTCCCCCTCTTCCCCTCGCTCACGTCAAGGGTGATCTGACCAGCTCTCCTACTCAACATGTGTGTTGGAAGACAGGGTGTTCCATCCTCCAGCCCGGAGGAAGCAGACGCCTCCTTGTCCTTCATCCTCCTCTCCCTTCCCTGGAAACTGNGCCTTTCACAATGTGTACTAAGTGGACTTTCATGGACTCAGAAAGATACTGTAAGAGGTGGGAAAAGAGAAGTGTCCTCTCTCTCCCCATGACATCTTCCCCCTCTTCCCCTCGCTCACGTCAAGGGTGATCTGACCAGCTCTCGTACTCAACATGTGTGTTGGAAGACAGGGTGTTCCATCCTTCAGCCCGGAGGAAGCAGACGCCTCCTTGTCCTTCATCCTCCTCTCCCTTCCCTGGAAACTGCTCTGGCTCACTGATATTCCCAGCCATCGGCTCCCTCCCCCAGCTCTCAATTTCTCTCACTTCTCTTTCTAGAGAAAATGAAGAGATGCTGTGGTGAAGAATCTGCCTCAGTCCCCGTTACAGGAGCAGGAGGACATCCTTCTGAGAGGTGCAGAGTGAGTTGATGTTGTGGTGGTGAGCTGGGTCTTTGTGTCTGTTTCTCTCTTCTTCTTGAGTCTCTTTTCAACTGATCTGAATTCCCCCCCTTTTAAGGAAAGCCCAGAACCCCAAGAGATCAAGGTGGGAGACTGAGGGATGCTGGGCTCTGCCCTCTCACTCACCAGGGAACAAGCTCTGCTTCTCCTTGCTTTATGTGTCTGAGCCCTGCCTCTGCGGTGCGGCCTGAGGACGAGGCAGTGCTGCCTGCCTGGCCCCTCCAACCTCTCGCCCAGCCTCCTGAGCGCTCCCCAACTTGCCAGCAGGGAGGAAGTGGCCATCTCCTCCAGTGATTGTCTTCAGGGCTCAACACTGCTGTAGCTCCCCAAAGCCTAAGGCCAAGGCTAAGTTCCAGCTGCTATGTTAGGGCAGATCACAGGCCTCCTGCAATGCCACACCACTGCACAAGCTGGTGCCTATGGGCATGTGGCCTAAGGGATTTATTGACCCACTCTCCAAGTCCTTGCCAGAGGAATCCCTGCACACCTATATCCACAATGAAGGGAGCCATATCCCCAATGATATCATTTGTGGAAGGTGACAAGTCCTCTCTACCACCCTATTTAAATGAAAATATATTCAGTTAATTATGGTCTTTCTCTGTGTCTCTTGAAATCATGGTAAGAGTTTCTTTAACTGAAAATATATATATATATATATTTTTTTCCTTTTTGTCTTTTTTATTGACCGGTAATGGGATTGCAACCCTCAGTGTCACGCCCTTACCGGGGACCGGCAACGGGATCGCAACCCTCGGTGTTGCGCCCGCACTGCGCTCAGCCAGTGAGCGGGAACCGGTCTCCACATGGGATCCGAACCCTCGGCGGGAGCGCCGCCACGCTCCCAAGCGGTGCACTCTCCAGTGCGCCACCGGGCCGGCCCTAACTGAAAATATTTTTATCTCCCTATTCTACTTCCAGTTGGGTTTTCCAGAGTTCTGATTTTATGGTTGAGAGTCTTGATGGTCTTCCAAGTTATGGCTGCCTGTAACCCAGTACATAGGGGACACTATGACCCTTGGATCTTTTTCTGTAGTGTCCAGGTTCCAGTGGGCCATGGAATTAATCCACCTGAGTTTGTTGTCCACAAACAAACCTGTTGGGATTTTGATTGGAATTGATCCATAGATTGGAATCTATGGATCATTTTGGAGAATTGACATCTTTACGATATGAGTCTCCCCATTTGCAAACATGGTATAACTAAATTCATTTAAGTCTTTTAATTCTCTCAATAATGTTTTATAATTTCAGCGTAGAGACTCTACTTTTTTCATTAGATTTATTTCTAGGCATTTGATAGTCTTTGCTGCTATTGTAAATTGTATTTTTATAAGGAATTTTTCTAAGTACTGGGGATGCGTAGTGTAGGAAGGAGAGTCTCAGCAATACTTATCCTTCATCTTTTTTAAAAAAAATTAGCTTTATTGAGATATAATTCACATACCACAAAATTCACCCATTTGAAGTATATACAGTTCAATGGCTTTTAGGACATTCACAGATATGTGTAACTATCATTGAAGCCAATTTTAGGACATTTTTATTACCTCAAAAAAGAAATCCCACCTTCCTCTACAGCAGCCATGGCTCAGTGCTACCCATGGCCCTGGGCTTCAACAGGGGCCAGACCGTGAGCAAGTGAGGGACAGCTGCTGGCACCCGTACCTCACCAATCATACAAAGGTCCTGTGGGACATGATCCGAGAGGTGTATGGCTTTGCCTGTATGCGTGAAGCACCACGGAGCTGCTTCACGTCTCCAAGGACAAGTGGCCCTCAAGTTCATCAAGGAAAGGGTGGAGACACACATCTGCGCCAAGAGGAGGCCAGCAGAGCTGAGCAATGTCTTGGCTTCCATGAGCAAAGCCCCTGCCAGGACTGAGCCCCCTCTCCCCTCTGTGCGGAATAAAATCTTTGCAGAAAGAAAATGAAAAACCCTTTAGCTAATACCCACCTATTGCATTTGCTATAGACTGAATGTTTGTGTCCCTTAAATTCCTATGTTGAAATCCTAACCTTCAAGGTGATGGTGTTAAGAGGTGGGGCCTTTTAGGAGGTGATTGGGTCATGGGGGCAGAGTTCTCATGAACAGGGTCAGTGCCCTTATAAAAGTGCCCAGAGAGCTGCCTTGCCCTTTCCACCACGTGAGGACACAGTGAGAAGGCACCATCTGTCAGTAAGTGAGAACTCAACTGACATTGAATCTGCCTGCACCTTGATCTCGGACTTCCCAGCTTCCCGAACTGTAAGAAATAATTCTGTTATTTATAAGCTACCCAGTCTATGGTATTTTGTTATGGCAGCCTGAGTGGACTAACACAGCATTTTCTTTTTTAATTCATGTATTAATTCTAGTAGTTTGCAGATTCTTTTGGATTTTCTACGTACACAATCTTGTTATCGTTGAATAATGTTTCTACTTTCCCCTTTCCAATCCATAAGCCTTTTATTTCTTTTTCTTGTTTCATTGTCCCAGCAAGAATACCTAATGCAATGCTGAATAGAAGCTTTGATAGTGGGCATTCACATCTTGTCCTGATTGAAGGAGGAAGCTTTCTCTGTTTCATCATTAAGTATGATTATTGCTGTAGGTGTTTGTTTGTTTGCCGATAGTCTTTATTACATTAAGGGGGTTCCCTCTAAGTTTACTAAATATTTTTTATCATGAATGGGCAACTGAATTCAAATCCTGAATCTACCACTTATTAGTCATTCTACTTTGGGGAAGTCACTTACCTTATCTGAACCTCGGTTTCTCCATCTTAAACTGGGGATTTCTATCTTAAAGTTTCTTGTGAAATTGAGAATGTTTATGAAGAAGGCCCAGCCTGTAGTAGGTGCTCAATTAAATGCCTGGCATTCCATTGTATATTGTTTTATTTATCACTCTCCTCCCCAGCACATGTATCCTATGAGGGTTTGCTTTGTCTCTGTTGCTCAATGCTGTATCCCCAGTGTTTAGAACAGTGCTGACATACAGAAATTGCCTCAGGAAAAACATTTTGATTAATTAATGCAAATTTCCTCTTTTCTGGAACATTATGGCTATGAAGCATGGTTTTAGGGCCCCAAATCATGCTTGCCCCTAGAGAATCACATTGCTTTCTTGAGCACTTCCGAAGATCAGTGCCAACTTTCCTTTTTGACTTTTAAAAAGCCAAACTTTCCCTGTCTAGATTATTTAAATCAGTATCTGCAATGTCTTCTCCTCTAGCTTGATGTACGTCCAGAACAGAGCTCTTTGGTAGAGTCCCCGCATCCCCAGCTGCACTGCATAATGGTGGACAAGTCCTTCCCCCTCCTGAGCCCCTGGACGAGGGTCGGACTCAGCCACCTAGGGATTTTCTCCAGATGTGGTTCCAACTCAGATGTGATGCTTGTGGCCTTGCAAGTCTCCTGAGAATCTGCTCTACTTTATCCAAGTATGTCCTGAGAGCAGCAAAGAAATCAGCCCCAGGATGAGCCTTCTAAGCCGTCAGCAAGTTCTGAAATCAGAGAGATGAATTAGAAGCTTGCAGTCTGAAGGATGATGACTAGGACAGGGACTCCTCTGGTCATTCCCTATGCTACCACCCTCAGTTTATAGCACAATTTCCAGAACACACCTTCCTCTCCTCCTGGAATGCCCTCCTTTTGCCACCAAATCTTCTCTATCTATTCCTCAGATCAAGGGCTTTCAACCTCAGCACTCTTGACATTTTGGGCTGGATAATTCCTTCTTCTGGGGGCTGTCCTGAGCAGGTAGGATGTTTAGCAGCCTTCCTGACCTCTATCCACTAGATGCGAGTGAGACCCCCACCCCCAGTTGTGACAACCAAAAATATCTTCAGACATTGCCAAATGTCCCCCGGAGGGCAAAATCACCCCTGGTTGAGAACCTCCACTCTATGATCTTTCTAAAGCCCCCCTTCCATCGACCTCTCCCAGCTCAGATTGTCCCCCCTTCAGTAGCCCTCTCCTTGCTCCCCCAATTCACACTCACCGTATTGTTTTCTGAACTCTAAGCAGCCTGAGCCAGACCTGCCACCACACAGGTGAGAATAGTGATAACATTTACAGAGCACTACCCCGCGCTGTTGCACAGGTTATCTGGTTTAATCCTCACAACAGCCCCGTGAGTAAATACTAGCATGTCCTCTTCATATTTCAGATGAGGATACTGGGGCTCGGAGACATGAATCACCTGTCTAAGGTCACACAGTAAATAGTGAAGCTGTTATTCAGCCATAGCAGTCAGGCTCATATGACAAAAGCATAAGCCACTTACTCTATCCCATTGGATATTTCCCAGATTATTTCCTGTGTGTTTGTCTACCTCCCAAACTCGATTGCAAACCTTTGAAGGCAGAGACTAAAATACATTTGTGGATATTCCAGTGTTAAACACAGGGCAAGAGGCCTAAACACACTGTTTTGATTGATTTCCTGCCACATGGAGTTTGAAGCATTACAATGTGTGAGTGTATAGATGAGATTGAAGACTGGGGAGAAGAAATGTCTAATTTAAGGATTAAATACAATACATATTCACAAAATGCACTTAACATAGGTGCACATTCCAATGAATTTGCACAAACTGAACACACTTGTGTAACAAGATCAAGAATCAGAAGACCATCATCTGCTCAGAAGCCTCTTTCACAATTCCGTCCAGCTATGCCCTCTCTAGGTAACAACCATTCTGCTGTTTAATAGCATAGATTCGTTTTCCTTGGTTTTGTACTTTTAATAAGTGGAACCATAGAGAATGTACTCTTGTGCCTGATTTCTTTTGCTCAGCATTGTGAAAGCCATCTATTTGTTGCATGTAGCAGTATCTTATTCTTTTTCTTTTCTATATAGAATTCCATTATGCACCAACGTTTATTTATTCACTTCATCCCTAACGGACATTTGGTAGTTTCAGTTTGGGGCTATCATGAAGATCACTGCTGTGACCATTTTTGTTCATGTCCTTTGGTGAACATATGTTTGCATTTCTGTTGGGGCAGTGTTTGCCTGTGTAACTGTTGGGGTCATAGGGTATGCATGCCTCAGCTTCAGTAGATACCATCAAAGTTTCCCAAAGTTTTTGTATTTGGGGGTTTGTAAAGCCATAATTGATTACTGCCCTCCCTGCCCCCTTCCCAGGCTACTTTTTTGAAGAGGTGGGAAGAGAAGGGTCGTATGGCTTCTCTAGAATCTTCCAGATGACCAAATCTATTGTAAGCACCTTCATTACATGAAAATGATGTCATATTAAAGAGACCATATGGAGCTCAAGTGCAAGCCTTTCATTGTGCACAGGGAGAAACTGAGGCTCAGAAACAAAGGCTTGACTAATTCACGGTAGGGTGGTTCTAGCCTGGCCTAGAAGACAAGTTTCTGGACTCTGGAGCTCCATATTGCTTTTTGAATACCTGAAGAGAGGTGTTCATGTGGAAGATGATGAGCTGGAACGAAATGCTGGGCTGGACCCACGAGGATTACACTCCTATATGAAATATGGGGTAGGGGGCTGGGGGCTGGTGGCTGTCTTGCTCCCTGTGTTTTCTTTGAGTCTGGGCCCAAGCCAAGGAAAACGCCAGTTTGGCTCCTCCTCCCACCAGGGGAAGTCAGGGTGAAAGGCTTTACAATTAGAGTCTGGAAAATCTTCCACCTCGCATCCCCCCACCTCTCCAGTCGGGGGCGTGTGTGTGTGGGGGGCTCTGCTGGCAGTAGAGACAGGAGTTCTAGGGTCTGGAAATAAGATGGGCTTCCCCCTCACGGGGCTCACAATCTTTGGTAAAACCAGACAGACCTTGGGCGTAAAGCAAAAATCTCATTTATTACGTAGTGAAATTCCATCCACCAGGAACCTGGCGAGAGGCTTGAGACAAGCTGCAGTGGAAACGCCTAAGCCCACCGACCCCTAACTCCAGCCTCAGCCGGTACCTGGTGCCCCAGACCCAACCCTATTTCTGCAGCCCTCAAAATTCCCCAACCTGATCTCAGCCCCAGCGTCCACGGCCGCCCCGCCTGAAAGTCACTTTCCATTTTCAAAGAAGTGGTTAAGCCTAGGGTCAGGAGGGGATAGAAGACGTTCCCCCACTCCTTCCCGACTTCCCTTATCTTACGCCCCCTCCCCAGGCCTAGAGGTCCTCCACACGTAGGGGAGACCCAGGAGAAGGATAAAAGAGGGGTTGCTTTTCTTTGCAAACTTTTGGAACCCCCTTTTTCCTCCCTAACCACCTGCCTCCCGCCCCGGCTCCCGCGCCGGGCTGGGGCGCCGACTAAATCTGATCAAAATGCAATTGCCAAGTCGTTAAGGTATTTGAATTAAAAAAAAAAAAAAAAAAAAAAAAAAAAAAAAAAAAAAAAAAAAAAAAAAAAAAAAAAAAAAAAAAAAAAAAAAAAAAAAAAAAAAAAAAAAAAAAAAAAAAAAAAAAACTCCAGAGAAAGAAAGTATTTGATGGCTAATAATCTCATTTCAATATAATGGGACCTTCTTCTGCAGAGAGCAAGACAGGTTAAGAGATATAATTATGACTTTGCAAACTCTCTCCAAGCGCGGGAGACGCGCTGACAGGTCTGCGCGCGGCTGCGCCCGGCTCCGCTCGCTGCAAGGGGAGACGCTTTGTCTGCAGGGCCCGTTAAAGAGACACGGTCCCTTTCCCCCCCTCGGCCTACATTGCAATTTAACTGTCAGCCGCGTGCTCGCCTCGGGATCGGTGTCTGAGTCCCACGTGAGGGTGGAGGGTGGGGTGGAAGAAGGGGACCGGACTTGGAGGATGGGGATAGGAGGAGAATGAAGGGGCTGACCTGTTCAACGCTGCCCCAGGAACCCGGAGCTGGGCTTTCAAACCTGCTGCCGCAGGAGCTCTTTAAGGTCACGTCTACACGGCAAGGTCCGTGAGGACCAATGATGGGGTGGGGGAGAAGAACTCAGGCAGCGCAGATTTGTCACCCGCTTTTTAAAGGACCCCAAAGGAACGGATTCCTTTCTCCCAGAATTGCTCGGTTTCAGCTGGAGGAAAGGAACCGATTTAGGAAACTGGGAAAGATGGTGGTGGTGGCCGTGGTGATGTCTGTTTCTTTTTCTACTCTCCAAACTTAAACACACACACACACACATACACACACCCCAAAAACTACAATGGGAGAAAAATTCCCGTTTGAAGCCCAGATAGGGAATCTTCGAGGGAACAGGAATTCTCCCGGGTCCACATCTCTCCCCTTCAAGAAAGTGCGCTGAAGGGAATCTGATGCGGTGTCTGCGTGCGTGTGCCGGGAGAGGACGTGCAGGCAAGCGAGCGGCCCGGCACACTGACGGGTGTTGATTGCCGCTCGCGTCTAGAGATTGCGGGAAAGTCAAGGCCAGGAGCTGCAGAGGTCCTTGAGCCCCGGCAGCCCGGGAGCTGCGCAACGCAGCGGCGCGGAGGGCCGCGGGCCGCCGGCTCCAAGCGTGGGCGAGTGCATGTGCGCGCGAGTGAGAGCTCTCGGCTCCCAGCCCCGCGAAATAATCGGCAGCCGCAAAGCGCAGGCAGGGACGCAGGGAGACTCCACTTAAGACCGACCGTCAGACACGCCTGTCCTGCGAAAAGGAGCTGGGGATGGGGAGGACCGGAGGCCGGCGGTGTCTGAGTCTTCGCTTGTTTGTCCCTGACTCTCACGAAGCCGACAGAAGCTTCACACCGGGCATTTCCCGCCGCTCTTGGCGCGGCCCAGCTTTGCAATGAGGGAATTCGGAGGAAGTGGGTGCGTCTCCGTCCCTCTCCAACACTCCGGGACCCGAGGCTGGGGGGGTGGGCGACAGAAGCTTCACACCGGGCATTTCCCGCCGCTCTTGGCGCGGCCCAGCTTTGCAATGAGGGAATTCGGAGGAAGTGGGTGCGTCTCCGTCCCTCTCCAACACTCCGGGATCCGAGGCTGGGGGGGTGGGGGGGAGGGCGCGGGTGGTGGACCGCAGGACGCCGGCCGCGTGGCCCGCAAGGGGGTGAGGCCCTGGTGAATTCCAGGCCTCTGCAACGGGCTAGGCCGCTGGGCCACACGGTGCAGCGACCCGTCCTCGAGTTGGTGAGGTCACTTTACCGGGATCCCAGGGTTCCCTCCACTCTCCGCGCCCGGGCTTGCTCCAGACTCCTTCCCGCTACGCGCACGCACGTGCAGCCACCGCGACTCTCCGGAGTCGTTCGCGCGGCCGTGAAGACGAGGGGGCGCTGTTGCGTCCTGCGTGGACCGCACGCCGGGCTGCGTTTCCTCGAAGGGGAGTTTGGACACGAGCGGGGTCATCCTCGCTCGCCGGTCGCTCCCCCTGGTGGTCCCGAGCGCAGGTTTCCCCGCCGCGGAAGCCCTGGGAAAACGAGCCCCCGCGCGAGAAGCGCAGCTCACCTGGCCGGTCCGGGCTGAGCGCCCCCGCCCCAGCGCACGCTACCCCTTGGGCCTCGTCG
>NW_007729075.1:25584-30584 GCF_000696425.1 Galeopterus variegatus | reverse complement strand
CTGCTCTTCGCCCTCCGCCGGCCGAGGGGGTACGCGATGCTCCAGGCTGGTGTTTCCCTGCGCGCTGTCCTGCGACCCCAGCCAGGGATCTCCAGAGGCTCAGGCTGCCCTAGGCAGAAACAGGCAAAAGTCCCTGTCGACTTTGCTTTGGGGAAAGTGGACGAGCGTGCGAGAACCCGGGATGGGAGAGGGAGACGGATACCGCTCCCCTCCCCTGCGTGTTGGAAACACCAGGCCCAGAGCATGAATGCGCGCGTGGGGGGCGCGATGCGGAGGGGAGGCCGCCCCCTCCGGGCCGCGCCTCTGTGGCTCCCTGCGCGCTCTGATCTCCGCGGGCTCGGGGGCGACCAGCCGCTTCAACAAGGGGAAGAGAGCCCCCAAGGTATGGAGGCGCCTACGGCCTGCGCTCTGGGCCTAGATCGGGTCTATTTCCCACCTTATTCTCTTTATGACAGAGAATAACAGCAACGACGGTGACGCCTAAAGCCTGTATCGTTGGCATAAAATAGGCGCACAACAGTGCATATTGAATTAAATTTACAAAAAGCTGTCACCATCATGATCGTTCCTGAGCCTCCACATTTTGAAGATTAATTAATTCATTCAAAAATATTTAGTAAGTGCCTATTAAGGGGTGGAGCAACGGGAGGACAAGATCTTGGCCCTCAGGGAGCTTATATTCTCCTGGGACAGAAAGACAAACAGATAAACACAGAAGCATAGAGCTCGATGTCAGGCCGCGTTGCCCTCTGTGCTGCGGAGGAAAGATAAAGGCAGGCCCCGAAAGGCCTCTTGGGTGGAGGCAGAGACCCCAAGGAAGCAAGGAAACGAGCCATGACTGTGGTGGGAAGTGCCTGGGCTGGAGCCTGACAAGTGGGAGAAGGATGGAGGTGAGATGCAGTCAGCGGAGGGTCCCCCGGGGCCAGATCATGCAGGGTTTCGTCGGCCACGGTGGTGATGGTGGCGTGTCTGGGATTATATACTGGGTGTGATGGGAAGCTACTGCAGTGTTTTTAAAAAGGGAATGATGTAATCTGATTTATGTTTTTTAAAAACGATAAATACTAGAGAATTTAACTCGTCCATGGTTTTCAGGTTTGTGATTTTCTAATCCAGAGCTCCAAATATGTCCCAGCCCAACGTGTTACATACGAACGCTTAGGCAAGATTGCTCCGGAAGGGCCCCAGGAGATTTCCTCAACGGCACTCTGCTCCTCCCACCCATACTTTTCAGGAAGGTGTCCAGAGGGTGACAGTGGGTGGGGTCCCTAAATCGTCCAGCTCCAGAGTCTGGGCTGTGGGTGAGGACTACGGGACCCCGGCCTGAGGATATCTGTCGTTCCCACCCCCTGAGTGCCTTTGCCCCACCTGTTGCCTTTGCTCTACCTACCGTGGTTCTTTTCCGGGCTGTAGAAACAGCGTGGGCAACTGCGGCGCGAGAAGGTAAGATGCAGACGCTCTAAATCCGCGGCTCCTTAGGCTGTGGAATTCTCTCTCCTTTTCCCCAGTGAGTCTGGGTGTAAGTAAAGCCGGCCTCGTGGTCCCACACCGCCCTCTGGTGGCCACTAGGGATACTGCAACCGGAGTCGGTACAAGATGCAGAACTGAACCAGGGACGGCAGGGGGCGCAGGAACAGGCATATCTACTGCCTGCCAGGTGCCAGGTGTTGTGCAAGGTGCTTCACTTACCTTATTTAACCACAGAGTAACTCCGGGAGAGATAACTATTTCCCACCCTATACAGATAAGGCAATTGGGGCCAAGAAAGGCAATGTACTTTGTCTAAGAATATATAGCTAGTGAATGGCAGAGGGTGGACATATGTTGGTGGACATAGGGTGTGAGAAGAGGGAAATATTGACCTTCATCGTAGGCCAGGAACTCTCCTTCTCCTTGGCCCTGAAGAATTGTCTAGAAAATATCTTTAGCTGGTGGCCTGAGCTTGATGTTCCAAGGTCCTTTCCCCTTCTCCCTTTGAGCTCATTTCAGATGGATCCATGGCTTGCAGCTTAAGACTAGTTCAAGAACAGCTGGACAACTCTGTCCCGCGTGTTGCATGAGATTCAGGCTCCTTGAGCAACCTTATTCCTGCACGTGAAAAGGAAGGTGCTCTCCATGGGGAGCTTCTGCAACCTTGGAAGGCACTAAAGAAAAGAAGTCAGGGAGGAGATGACCACACTGAGTCTACCTCACTACTCCTTTGCCATCTTTAACCCCAAAGTCAGGAGATCCCTGCTTGTCATTGGGGCTCTCCTTTATCACACACTGGGAATGCTCCAGCTGGTTTTGCCCTTGCAGCTGTCAGGCTGGGAGAGGCCTCCTGGGCAGAGCCCTTACCCTTTACCTGCTTGAGATTCTGCCAGCTCCAGCGCAGAACTGGGAACCATTCTCCATCCTCTGCTGCCCCCTAGTGGGCTGAGATGCAGCTGCCGCTGACGGACTCCTTCCTAACAGGCTATGGCCACCTTCTGTCCTCTCACCTTTCCCCCGAAGGCAGGCCCCATCCCAGCAGCCACATAGGTATCCTGTGAGAGAGATGTAAAGCTTCTGGAAAGGTCTGACTGCAGAACATCCCAGAGCAGTGTCCACACAACGCCAGGATCACTACCCTCAAAACACTTTAAACAAGAGCCTACGGTGTCCTCAGCCCTGTGAGGAGTCAGAGGAAACCTGTTCAGCAGGACGAGCTCACATTTTTTTTTTTTTAAATAAGAAAACGAAATTTTTGCTTACAGTTTCCGAGGCTTGGGAGTCCAAAGTCCAGGGAACGTATCTGGTGAGGGTCTTGGTGGTGACTTCAGTCACGTAGGCTGTCACATCGTGAAATGTGGAGCAGAGAGGATGGGCTCACATTTTAATAGCAGAGAAGACAGACACAAAATGACTCCCTGAACCATTTTTTAAAAATCTTTTAACTTTTGAATGATTATACATTTATAGGAAGTTTAAACATACTACGGAGAGGTCCCAGATGTGGATTCTTGTAACCAACACTGTAATCCAGATACAGAACTATTTCATCACGGCAAAGCTCTCCCTCATCCCTCACGCTACCCCTTTAGAATCAGACCCTCCCCTCCCTATCCCAATGTTCCAGCTGCTTGAAACCGTTAATGTGTTTCCCATCTCTATAACTTTGTCATTTTAAGAATGTTATATAAATGGGAATTGTATAGTGTGTGATCTTTTGAGACTGTCTTTTTCAACACAGCATAAATTTCTTAAAATCCATCCAGGTTATTGAGTGTATCAATAGTTCATTCCTTTTTATTGTATTCTATGAATGTACCACAGTTTGTTTAACCGTTCATCTGTTGAGGGACATCTGGGTCGTTTCTAGTTTTTGGCTATTACAAATAAAGCTGCTATGAACACTGATTTACAGGGTTTTATGTGAACATAAATTTTTATTTCTCTGAGACAAATGCTCAAGAGTGCAATTTCCATTTTTTATGGTAAGTGTATGTTTAGTTTTTTTTAAAGAAACCGACAAACTCGAAGATGTGGAGAAAGGGGAACCTTTATACATTGCTGGTGGGAATGTAAATTGGTACGATTATTATGGAAAACAGTATGGAGGTTCCTCAAAAAATTAAAAACAGAATTGCTTTATGATCCAGCAATTCCTCTTCTGGGATATACCCGAAAGAGCTGAAATCAGTATCTTGAAGAGATATCTGCATCCCCACATTCATTGCAGCCAAGGTATGGAATCAACCTAAGTATCCATCAACAGATGAACGGATAAAGACAACGTGGTATATATACACAATGGAATACTATTCTGCCTTGAAAAAAGAAGGAAATCCTGACATTTCTGTGCACATGGATAAATCTGGAGGATATTATGCTAAGTGAAATAAATCAGGCACAGAAAAACAAATACTGCATGATCTCACTTATATGTGGAATCTAAAAACATCTAATTCAGGGGCTGGCTGGTTAGCTCAGTCGGTTAGAGCACAGTGTTTTAACACCAAGGTCAAGGGTTCAGATCCCCCTACAGCAAGCTGCCAATAAATAAATAAACAAGTAAGTAAGTGAGTAAATTCACCCAATTCATAGCAGAGAGTAGAATGGTGATTACCAGGGGTGGGGAGTGGGGGAAATAGAGAGATATTGGTCGAAGGGTACAAAGTTTCGGTTAGGTAGGGTGAGTAAGTTCTAGAAATCTAATGTAGCAGGGTACCATAGTTAAGAATACTGANAGGTAGGGTGAGTAAGTTCTAGAAATCTAATGTAGCAGGGTACCATAGTTAAGAATACTGAATTGTGTACTTGAAATTTGCTAAGAGTGTGGATTTCAAGTGTTCACACCACATACACGTGCACACAGGTAACTATGTGAGCTGATGGATGTGTTGATTAGTTTGACTGTAGTAATCAGTTTTACTATGTATATGTATATCGAATCCTCATGGTATGCACCTTAAATATATATAATTTTTATAAAAAAAGATTACTGCAGATATGTAATATAAGTCTTGACATTGGGTAGATTGATTCCTCCCACTATATTCTTTTTCAGAATTGTTTTAGCTCTTCTAGTTCCTTTGCTTTTTCACATAAGTTTTAGAATTATTTTGTCTATGTTTGCAAAAAAGTCTTGCTGGGATTTGATGGGACTTGTATTACACCTGCATATCAATTTGAGGAGAACTGACATCTTTACTTTTTTAAGTCTTCCAATCTACAAACATTCCATTTATTTAGATCTTTTTTTAAATTAGTGTTTTGTATATTTCAGCATACAATTCCTGTGCATGTTTTGTTAATTTACACCTAAGTATTTCATCTTTTGTGAGCGATTGCAGATGGTGTAGTTTTAATTTTGGTTTTCATGCATTTAATGCTAGTATATAGAAATATAATTGTTTTGTATGTTGATCTTGTATCCAATGACTTTGCTGAACTCTCTTACTAGTTCTAGGAGTTTTATTTGGTGAGTGTGTGTGTATATTCTTTGGGATTTTTTTTTATATAGATCATTCTGTCATCTG
>NW_007729075.1:22734-25173 GCF_000696425.1 Galeopterus variegatus | reverse complement strand
TTGGTGAGTGTGTGTGTATATTCTTTGGGATTTTTTTTTATATAGATCATTCTGTCATCTGAAAGTAGGGACATTTTATTTCTTTCTTTCTGGTACGTGTGCCTTTTACTTCCTTTTTTTGCCTAATTGCACTGGCCAGAAATATGCTGAATAACAGCGGTGAGCATGGACATCCTTTGCCTTGTTCCTGATCTTAGCAAGAAATTTCAGTTTTTCACCATTAAGTATTTAGCCATAGTTTTTAAATGGATGTTCTTTATCAAGTCCAGGAAGTTCCCCTTTATTTCTAGTTTTCTAAGAGTATTACAAATGTGTATTAAATTTGCCAAATGCTTTTGCATTAATTGATATGATCATATTATTTTTCCACTTTAGCCTGTTAATACAGTGTTTACACTGATGCTTTTCAAATATTGAACTAGATTCACATTAAGAATAAACTTCGCTTAGTCATAGTGTATAATTATTTTTATATATTGCTGAATTCTATTTTGTAGTATTTTATTAAGAACTTTTGCACCTATGTTTATGAGGAATATCAGTCTGTAGTTTTCTTTCTTTATACTATCTTTGCCTAGTTTTGGTATCAAAGTGATAAAGGCTTCTTTCTTCTATTTTCTTGAAGAGATTGTGTAAAATTGGTGTTAATTCTTCTTTAAAAGTTTTAGAATTATTATTTTAGAATTCTCAAGTGAAACCATCTGGGCCTAGAGATTTCTTTTTCAGGTTTTAAATTACATATTCAATTTTCTAAATAGTTGTAGGGGTACTCATATAATCTACTTCATACTGGGTGAGTTGCGTAGGTTGTACTTTTTGAGGGATTGGTCCATTTTATCTAACTTGTCAAATTTATTTGTGTAGAGTTGTTCACAGAATTCCTTTGTTATCCTTCTGATGTCTGAAGGGACTGTAGTGATAGTCCTGTTTTGTTCCTGATTTTATGAATTTGTGTCTTTTCTCTTTTTTTCTGTGTCAGTCTTGATAGAGGTTTGTCAACTTTCATTGGTCTTTTGAAAGAAACAGCTTCTTGTTTCACTGATTTCTCTATTGTTTTTCTTGCTTTCAATTCCTTTGATTTTTTTTCTCTTATCTTTATCAATTTCTTCTTTCTACTTGCTTTGGGCTTATTTTGCTTTTCTTTTCCTAGGTTTGAACTTAGATCGAGGTGCAAGCTTAGACTATTGATTTGCAACTTTTACTTTTTTCTAATGAAAGCTTTTTGGTGCTATAAATTTCCCTTTTAATACTGCTTTAGTTGCTTCCCACAAATTTTACTATGTTGTGTTTTAATTTTCATTTGCTTCAATGTGTTTTTAAATTTCCTAGGGGACTTTCTCTTTTACCCTTGGATTATTTAAAAGTGTATTGTTTAGTTTCTAAGTATTTGGAGATTTTCCTGTCATCTTTCTGTTATTAATTTTTAGTTTGATTCCATTGTGGTCAAAAAACATGCACTGTATGATTTAAATTCTCTTAAATTTGTTGGAAGTTTCTGTTATGGCCCAGGATATGGTTAATTTTGGTATGTGTTCTGTGGACACTTGAAAAATTGTGTGTTCTGCTGGTATTGGGTGCAGTATTCTTTAAAGGTTGACTGATGGTGTTCTTGAGCTCTTCTGTATCCTTGCTGGTTTTCTGGCTAGTTGTTCTATCAATTATTGAGAGAAGAGTTTTGAGATTTCCAACCATAATTATGGATTTGTCCTTCTCTGTTGTCAGTTCTATTAGTTTTTGCTTCACATATTTTTCACCTCTGCTGCATACACATTAGTAATTGCTATGTTATCTTGGTACATTGCTCCTTTTATCATGTACAGTCCCTCTCTGTCACTCATAATTTTGTTTGCTCTGAAGTCTACTTTATCTGATATTAATATAGCCACTCCTTTTTTTTGATTAAAGTTTGCATGGTGTATCTAGTTTAATTCTGTACTTCCAACTTATATATATTATTATATTTAAAGGAAGTTTCTTACAGACAGTGTATAGTTGAATTAACTTTCTTAATCCATTCTGATAGTCTTTGTCTTTTGATTGGTGTATTTAGATCATTTATATTTAGGGTAATTATTGATACGTTAGGTTTAAGTCTGCCATTTTATTTTTAGTTTTCTGATTGTTCCCTCTGTTTTTTGTTTCTCTGTTTTCTTTTTTCTGCCTTCCTCTGGGTTACATGAACATTTTTTAGAATTCCATTGTGATGTATCTATGGGTTTTTGAGTGTATTGCTTTGTATAGCTTTTTTAGTGGTTGCCCAAGGTATTACGTTCTATATACATAACTTACCAAGGTATTACATTATATACATGACTTGTGTTGACGTTTTATCATTTTCAGTGATAATTACCTTAAAAATTACCTTAAATATTTCTTTTACATACCTTGAAAACCTCACTAGACATTATAACATTAGTGTTATAATTTTTTTTTTTTTTT
>NW_007729075.1:20952-21991 GCF_000696425.1 Galeopterus variegatus | reverse complement strand
AGCCAGTGAGCAGGAACTGGTCTGTATGTGGGATCCGAACCCTCGGGCAGGAGCGCCACTGTGCTTCCCAAGCAGCGCACTTATCCAGTGCGCCACCGGGCTGGCCCCTAGTGTTATAATTTTTGCTTCAACATCCCACGTAATTTAGGAAACTCAAGAGGAGAAGGAAAGCCTAATATATTTACTCATATTTTTCCTCTCTCCATGTTCTTTCTTGCTTCCTGATGTCCCAGGATTTCTTCTTTTATCATTTCCCTTCTCTTTGTAGAACTTTAGCCATTTTTAAAGATGGGTCTGCTGACAACAAATTATCTTCATCAGTTTTCCTTCGTCTTAGGATGTGTCGATTTCCCCCTCATTCCTGAAGGATTTTTTTTCACTGAATATAAATTTTGGGTTGGGAGTTCTTTTCTTTCAGCACTTGAAAAGTGTTGTGTTTGACTATGATGTGTCTTAGGATGGATTTCTTTGGGTTTATTCTGTTTGAGGTCACCCAGCTTCTAGTACCGAGAGGTTTGTGTCTTTCACCAAATTTGGAACTTTTTATCCAATATTTCTTTAAATATTTTTTCAGTCCCACCCTCTTTCTCCTCTCCTTCTGTGTCTTAAATGGCACAAATATTGGATCTTTTGTTATGGTCCCACATGGATGACTCTGTTCTCTCTCTCTCTCTCTCTTTATTTTTTAGTTTATTTTCTCTCTGTGGTCCAGGGGTTAAGTAATTTCTATTGCTCTACATTCAAATTTATTGATTCTTTTCTCTGTTATCTCCATTCAGCTGATGATCCCATTCACTAAATTGTTTTTATCTTGGCTATTGTATATTTTTAGTTTTAACGTTTTAAAAGTTTCCATTTAGGGGCCGGCCCGGTGGCGCACTGCTACAGTGCGCTGCTTGGGAGTGTGGTGGCGCTCCCGCCGAGGGTTCGGATCCCACATACAGACTGGCTGCTCACTGGTTGAGCGAGGTGTGGGCGCAACGCCGAGGGTTGCGATCCCATTGCCGGTCCCGGTCCAGTGCGGGCGCGACACTGAGGG
>NW_007729075.1:2592-20160 GCF_000696425.1 Galeopterus variegatus | reverse complement strand
TGCAACGCTGAGGGTTGCGATCCCATTGCCGGTCCCGGTCCAGTGCGGGCGCGACACTGAGGGTTGCGATCCGTTGCCAGTCACGAAAAAAGACAAAAAAAAAAAAAAAGTTTCCATTTAGTTTTTTGTTGTTGTTGTTGTTTTTTGGTAACTTCTATTTCTTTTCTGAGACTTGCTATTTGTGGGCTGAGACTGCCTATTTTTAAAAAAATTTGTTTCAATAGGTTCCTAATTCCTCAGTGAAGCTTTCTAACATTTGTGCATCTCAGAATTAGTGTCTGTTGATTGTCCCTTCTCATTTAGTTTGAAACCTTCCTGGTTTTTGGTTTAAAGACTAAATTTAGATTGAAAGTTGGGCATTTTCAGTATTGTGCTCTAAGATTTTGAATCTTATTTGAATCAGGTGTTAGCAGGCCTTCTCTGATACTGCTCCTGTGGGTAAAAGTGGGGTGCCATCTTATTACTGCCAGGTAGGGGTGGAAGTCCAGGTTCCTCTTGTGGCCTCTGTTGACACCTGGTGGGAAGGGGGTGGGAGGATGCTGAGGAGGCCTCTTTATAACTTCTGGGTGGGGGTGAGAGTTAGGTTTCTGCTGATACCGCCCTGGGAGGGGAAGGGGTGACTCTACTGCTACTGTTTGGGGGTGGCCTTGTTAAAACTGAACAGTGATGAAAATTCTGATGCTCCAACAGTCCTCCTCTGACACCACCCCAGTGGGAAGGGTGAGGGGCACCTCTTACTGCTGGGTGAGGGTGGTCTCCACTGACTCCCCAGTGGCGGTGCTGATATTGCCCCTAGTGGGTGAAAATCCTCGCTTCCCACTTGGCCTTTTTTGGCTTCATTCGAGGGTGAGGCCTGGGGTGCCTTATTACAGCCTGGAGAAGGTGAAAATCTGGGCTCCCCACTTGGCCTTTGCTGGTGTGGGTGACGTAAGGCCACAGTTTTTTCTGTGATGTTTGGCTAGAGTAGAACAGCTCATATATAAAAGTTCTGTCTTGCCCTGTCTGCCTCTTTCCTCCCTCTTTGGCTAGAGAAAGCAGGCATTCCTTAAGGCTTTCCTCTGTGCTGGCTGGTGTTTCTGGGTTGCAGTTTCTCTGGTGTCCAGTCTGGGGTACATGAGGTAAAAGGAAAACTCAGGCAACTCACTGCAGTGTTGGCCCTTGGGTCCCAGCTGGCCCTTTTTCTTATCTCCACCTTTCAGAATTGTCTTACGTTATAAGACATAAGTACATATGAGATATATAGGTATATACATATCCTCTAGGATTTTTAGTTCCATGTAGTGGGAAGAATAGACAAAAGTACATCTACTCCATCTTCCTGAAAGTGGAAGCTCATTTACAATTATTTCTTAAAAATTTGATTTTGAATAGCTTCAGTGGTTCAAAAAATAAAAATGTATGTAAAAAAGTGAAAAATGTTTATTTCACTCTGTTCCCTCCTCCTGTCCTACCCCAACACTACTGTTATTAGTTTATTGTTTTTCTTTAGAGTTTTTTAATGCACACAAGTATTAATCCTTAATTTCTACATTTTTAAAGCATAAAAGCTAGCATATTATAGACAGACTTTTGTACCTAAAAAAATATAAAATATCTTGGTGATTAGTCCATATCTGTATGTAGGGAGAGTCCTCACCCTGTGAAAATGTGAAATATTCTAGTAGCTTAACTATTTATGTTGTTTTCAATCTTTTGAAATTACAGGCAGTGCTGTAATAAGTAGTCATCTACAGATGTCATTTCACATTTGTATTTTTTGTGGTATAAATTCCCAGTGGGATTCCTGAATCCCCAAAGTCTTGAAAGATGCATTCCTGCTCTGTTGCACAAGAGGCTGGAAGATGAACCTTATTAAGGCTGTGTCTATGTTGCGGCAAAGCTCATGGTCAATCTGAAAAAAACCAGTTCCTCTTACTGGACACATGGTCCCTTGGACCTCTTTTAGATAAGAAGGCAGAGAGAAGGGCATGGTGGGCAGGTTGTTGGAAAAGACATATGTCCCCCGAAATCTGTTTCTATTTTGTTAGCCCATGACCAAACTGCAGATCTGGATGACTCCAGAAAGGTTAGAATAAGCTGTTCACCGTGACGCCCCCTCGTAGCCTCCCCTGCCTGGTCTCCAGAGTGACGTGGAGGAAGGTTGGCAGCACAGAGCATAGATGTGCATATGAAGTCTCCTTTCCTCATCTGTAGAATGGAACATGGGGACAAACTTCTGCTGAGGGACCCTCGTCCTTCATCAAGAACAGCATGACTCCAGAGGGTGTATGTACCAGGGCATGTGTAGGATTCCGTCTGAAGGGAGCTTTCCACTGCTACAACACAAGAGGGAGGAGGAAGAAAAGGGAAGCAGAAATAAAGACGGGAGGAAGGGAGGTGAGAAAAGCACTGGCTTAGATGGCCTCTGGGTTCAGATCAGATCACGCGAGCGGCGTGGGCACAGGTGGTTATGGTTGCACAACCATCAACACAATCCAGACATACTACAGTCTTATCACCCCCCAAATTCCTTCATGCCTCTTTGTACAAACCCCAGACCCTGGAAACCACTAATGAGTGATTTCTGTCCCAATAGTCTTGCCTGTCCCAGAATGTCACATATATGTATAGGACCCTGTAGTGTGCAGGCTTTTGAGTCTGGCTTCTCTCCTAATGCAGTTTGGATTTATCAAGTCTGCTGTGTGTAGCAGTAGTTTGCTACTTTGTATTGCTAGATTGCACTCTTACCACGGTTTGTTGATCCCTTCACCTTTGGATTGTTTCTGGTTTGTAGCGATTATGACTGAGGGCATTGTAAACATTTGTGTGTGGGCTTTTGTGTGAACATAAAATAATTGCCGGGTTGTTATGGTAAGTGAGAAGCCAGGGGCGGGACACCGAGCAGGGCTCAGCTGACCAGGTTACGCTTGCCGGACGATGGAGAGGACAGAACGAGTGTGCAAGGAAAGTGCAAGGGAACCAATGAGGATGTGCCACATGGTCACTAAGCCTCCTGGGGGGGTCACTGAAACTAGCCTGTCACTGGAGACTTGGTCATGACAACACACGCACACCCTCCCACTGCTGACCCCCCTATTCGCTGCATCTCCCACCGGCTACAATAGTCATTAAAAACATTTCTATCTTTTTTTTTTTAACCCAAGTACATTTTATTGTAAAAAATATTCAAATAATATAGTAGGATACAAGGTAAAATGCAAAAGTGCCCCTTCACACCCTGTCTCCCACCCCAGTCACACACTAGGGTACCAGATGTTACTCCAGAGCATCTTGAGGTGATTCTTGTCCATGCCCTTCCCTGTTTTTACACTTGTGTGCACACACCCGTGCACACATGCATGCACATGCATACACAGACTGTGTATGGATCTAGCTTCATTTTCCTTTTAACTGATTTAAATGAGATACTATGATATGTGTCATTCAGCAGCTTGATTTTTTTTGGACTGAATATGTTTTGCCAACTGATCTGTGCATGTTAGTACACACAGATCAGCCTCGTTCTTTTTACCCTGCTACATAGTTGTAGAAATTGTAGCATCATTTGTTTAGTTCCTTTCCTATATCATGGCTACTTGATTTGTTTCTAAGTTTCACTATTATATAAAATGTTGCAACAAATAACCATTGATATATGCCTCTTGGTGTATACATGATTTATTCTCTCAAGCAGACACTAGAAATGGAATTGTCTGCTGGAAGTGGATGAACTTCTAATATTTTGATAAATATGGACAAATTGATTTCCTGAAAGGATGTGCTAATTTATATTCCCACCAACAGCTTTTGAGACTGCCAATTTTCTCACAACCTCATCACCACTGGGAATAACTAGACTTTAAAATTTTTATTAATTTAACAGGTAAAAAATGATCCTTCACTGTTGTTTTAATTAGCATTTTCCCATTTGCTGATAAAATTGATCTTGTCTTCCACATGTTAATTCTCCATGGGCACTTCTTTGAATTGCAGTTTCTGTCTTTTCTGTTTCTTCTATTGAGTTGTTGCCCTTTATTTATTGATTTTACAAGTTCCTTTTATATTCTGGTTATTAATCTTGTATAAGACATTTTTTTTCTATCCTGTCACATTTTTAAAAAGATTTTTTATATCATCTTTTATCATGCATAAGAATTGTTTTTTTTAGATAGAAAAATCTATCTGTCTTCCTTTCTGGCCCAGTAGTGGGGAGCTGTTTGTATGGAGGGGCCAGTGCTTCTCTGGGGACAGGTAAATGGTATTTCTCCCAGAAGCCTGTGTAGGCCCATTTCCTCAGGTAAGCAGCTCACCTGGGGACACCTGGGGACAATTCTGAGAATATCAACAGCTGCAGGGAGCACTGTGTTTCTCACCAGTGTGCCTGAGCTTGTCTCTTGGAGCCTAGTTAGGGGGACAGTGGAACCAGACCCAGGGGTGTTGCCCCTGGTCATGTATGGAGAGGACATAGTCATGGCTTGTGTCTGGATCTGATGAATGGCAGGGCACAGTGATTTCCTGAGACTCCCTCCTTTGACAATCTTCCTGGGGCGGGCACAGGCTCTGCCCACAGGGATCCTTCCTATCCCATTCCCTTGGTTGCTCAGACTCAGGTTTCTCTCCCCGGGAGCCTGGATTACATGCCTCAGGTCAGGGGGCCCTGCAGGGGTGAGGCTGGGGGAGCAGCCGCCAGTGGGCCCACAACCAGAATAAGCCTCCCGCTGGCCTGCAGGACCACCTCTCCCTGCCCACTGCTCCCCTCTCCTGTCTTCTCTCTTGTCCTCCTCCTCACCCCCTCGTCTGAAGTCAAGGGCACAGGCAGGCTGGGTGGAGGTGCTCTTAGCAGCAGCAGCAGTAGTAAGAGAGGGTCCTGCCAACCAAGCCAGCCTCTCCTTTAGCTCTTGGGGTGGGGGCGAAGGGGCTTAGGAAATTATGTGGACCCCAGGAAATGGGCCTGGTTCATCAAGACTCCCCCAGCACCTCTGAGAAGGAAGAATTGAGAAGACAAGGCCTCATTTGGGAAAGTGGGAGGCCTGGGGAAGTGGGCTCTCTGGGAGTAGGGGAGGGGGAAGGCGGAGCCAGGAGACCCCCTCTCCCAGGTGCATGCAGCATCTCTGGTCCCTGAGAGGCCTCAGCCACAGGAAACTGTGAGGTGCTCTGGCTCACTCTTGCCCAGCCCCCCCTCCCTCCAGTCCCCCGCCCCCATGGGGGTGGGGCGAGGGGTGAGGCAGGAGGTGGGGAGGAAAGTGGTCAGCTCAACGCTACCTCACTCCTTCTCTTCCTCCCCTCTGTCTCCAGACTGCCTCTCATTCTCTGGGCCTGGTTTATCAACCTCCTCTAGAGGCACAGCTAAGAACAGTTGTCAGGGTCACAGGGGCATTTGGATCCTGACCACAGTCCTAAGCCCCACAGGACCTCACAGGCCTCCCATCCAGGCCCCACTGGGGGATCAGTGGTGTGTCTCCCCCCTGGGAGGTTTTGTGAGTGCTGGAGGGGAGAGGAGCTAGGAGGCAGAGACTGGATTCCAGGCCCCAGGTGCAGAGCAGTCTCAGGCAGAGGTAGAGGAGAGGAAAGCTGTGAGCAGAGACAGAGAGCACTGAGCAGGGGCCCTCAGGGGATTCTGGAGGGGCTGGGCTGGGCTCAGGAGCAGGACAGGGAGGAGGGGGGAAGGGAGTTTCAGCCCTGGAAGCCGGCTCTACCACCAGCTGCTGCTGCCCTTTCGATGGGTGCTTTGGAAATGCCAGTTGAAAAATAAGTAGATAAAGGAATCTAAATCTAACACATGCTTCTTGTTTTTTTTTTTTTTCGCAGCTGGCTGGTATGGGGACCTCACCTCTTGACTTTGGTGTTATAACACTATGCTCTGACCAAGTGAGCTAACTGGCCAGCCCACTAACATATATTTCTTTACTGAATGTCAGGATTTTTAGAATCAGAATCAAAATTATACATAATTTACAAAAAAAAAAAAAAAAAAAAAGAGGGATAGAAACAGTAAACCTGATGTGCTCTGTGCAATTCTAGGTGCAGTCATTGCAGAGGTTTGCTGACCAAGGCTAAGTTCAGGGCTGCACTGAGACATGGGTACATTGGTGGGACTGTGGGATGGGCATGGACATTAGCTGCATTGATCTGTCATCCAATGACCATGGGCAATCCCTGGATGTATTGGTCATCGGGGTTGCCCAGAGGGCAAGGGCAGCTGGAATCTGTTGTGCTGGCTGAGAAGAGGGTGATTTTTTTCTAATGGGCAGGCCTAGAGGGGTACTTTTCTGTAATTTCTGCACAGAGGTGGGTCATTTGTCTGATTTCCATAGCAGAACAGGATGCTCCTGCAGCAGGCCCTGTCACAGAGCTCAGGGTCTAGGAGCTCCACTCCACTTGTGTATTTTTTCCTTTTTTTGTCTTTTTTTACTGACCGATAACGGGATTGCAACCCTCGGTGTCGCACCCACACCGCGCTCAGCCAGTGAGTGGGAACTGGTCTCCACATGGGATCCGAACCCTCGGCGGGAGCGCCGCCGCGCTCCCAAGCGGCACACTCTCCAGTGCGCCACTGGGCCGGCCCCCACTTGTGTATTTTTAACTCACTGTATTTTTTATGCAGAAGTATTCTAAAATAAGTTGTATATATCCTGACATTTCACCCTTAAATGATTCATCATACATCTCTAAAAAAAGAGCTTCTTGCTACATGGCAAATTAATATCATCACAGCCAGTGCAATTGAAAATTATTTCTTAATAACCTCTGCTACTCAGTCCACACTCAGATTCCCCCTAGTAAGTTCAGCTCTTTAACCATGAACAGAAATTCTGGTCTGCCCAAGACTCTGGCTGTCCTTAGACTTCTCTGCTCCCCAGAGGAGCCCAGTAAGAAAGGTGAGAACTGGAAAGAGGTGGTGGAGACTGAGATTTCTGAGGAAAAGACCCCAGACCCTGGAAGCCCAAACTGGCCCTTGTTTCCAGGATGCTACCAGACACTTAGGAATGAATGGAGATGGGACAGGGGCTTTGGCGCCTTCCTGGGACTGTGCACCCTCCCTATTGAGCTCATGTGAGGTCGTGGCTGTCCTGACTGATGTGACTGCACAGCAAAGTTGTGCAGTCACTCATCCTTGCTGGGCTCCTTCCTTCACTATCTAGTGCCCTCTAGTGTCCCTTGTCATCTTTCTCTCCCCAGCCATCTCCTTTCCAACATTGCTACTCCTCCATTGTCCTCTTCTCTCAGTCTTTGTTGGAATCTTCCACAGGGACCCCTCCACCTACGGACTCACAGCTGTGCTCCTGGGCTGGCTCCTTTCGGATGGTTGTGTCCTGTGCTGCTCTGTCCCTGGTAACCCTGAGCTGGGCACAGGAAAGTGTTCAGTTCATGCTCACTGACTTAGCCGCATGTGGAAAGGGCTTCAGAATTCATCTCCATCTCCTTCATTTTCCAGAGGAAAAAACAGAAGTTCAGAAAGGGGCAGTGACCTGCCCAAACTCACACAGGGCTGAGCAGAGAAAACAAGTTCAGGTCTTGTTTCCAAGGCTTGCTCACCCCTGGCCCTCTACTCACTGGGCTTACGCACATGCCCTTTCCTGCTTGCAACAGCACCTAAGGGGCTCCCACACTAGGATAGAGAAAGGAGGGAAAACTGGAGAAGTTGGTCCCCTAGAGATAAAATGTGCAGATGCAGGACAGAGTTTTAGAGTTTGAAGTAAACTTAAGAAACAACACAAATAACATATTCACATAATTTTATAATCTACAAAGCGTGTTCATTAGTGAAGAAACTGAGGTCCAGAGAAGGTCAGTGACCTGTTGAATGTGGCAGGTGGCTTTACTGGTGTCCAAGCTCCTGAGCTCTATCAGGGTTTTCCACTGCACGTCCCACCCACAACCAGAACAGGGAAACAAGAAGGTGATTAGAGATTGCTGCAGAATTGCACATAGATGCAGCCAACACGATTAAAAATTATTTCTTAATAAACTCTGCTTCCCCATCCCATTACATATAGGGTTGGCGGCTCACACCCTCCTGACAAGTAGGGAGGCCTCCCCTGGCCACTGCCAGTCAGAGAGGTGTCAGTCAGTTTGTGTGTATTTTGGGCCAAATTCGGTCAGTTTCGTCACCCTGATTATTTTTTGTTGTTGTTTCCTTCTGCTGGTCACTGAGAAGAGGAGCCTCCTTCCTGTAGGTTTCCAAGTTCACTGTCTGCCCACACATTATCATCTGTCTCTCCAGCTGTGGGCAGCTCTGAGTTGTCTCTTCTGTGTCACAGGCGAGTCCTCTTTTTATTAGACCTAGCTCCCTCTACAGCTCAGCATTTGTTCGGTGTCCTCCAGAAGTCTGGTGCTTTACTGAGAAATACAAATAGCTTGGTATTGTGGATACTATCAGTTCTGTTTTTACCAATGAGGAGACTGGGTGTAGAGACCTCAAGTACCTTCTGCAGGGTCACTTAGTCAGTAGGTGAGAAGGAAAGGGGATCTTTATTATGCAGCGGCAGAAAGCTTAGAAACACTGGCACCTGCAGCAATGTGGAAAGTAGAAAATGTACCTAATGACCTGGGTGGCAGAGCTAAAATTTCCAGGCAAAGTGTTGAAGGTGTTACCTGGTTTTTTCTTGAGGCTCATTATAAAATGAGAGAAGAGAGAAATTACAGGCAGGACTATTTAACATGAAGGAGCTGAGACTTCATGACTTTGAAAATTCTTGGCCTCCAGATAGTAAGTGATGTTATCATCGAACCCAAGGCACTTTCAAGAATATGTGGTCTAAAGACAGAACAAAGAGCGTGACTATAAAATCCTTTGTTAAGACCTCAGAAAGATCAAAGGTAGTGTGTTTAGTTGGAAAACCCAACTTGTTTTCTCCTACTATGCTCTGAATACAGAATGCTTCTGTGACCAAAAGTGTGGGTTACCTCCACTCTGCCCCCCACATCAAGCAATTCTCTGTTTCTCCGTGGACACCAGTTGGGTGTCCCACAATTCAGTTCAGCTCTGACACTAGCCAGAGTTAGTGCAGACCCCTCAGTTAAGGGCTCGGTCCCACAGGACTGCCCCCACTTCAGACACTAATCACAAGCCCCAGATGTACTTCTCTCATCCAAGTCCTAACCAGGCTTGACCTTGCTCGGCTTCTGAGATCAGACCAGATTGGGCGCGTTCAGGGTGGTTTGGCCAGAGACCCAGATGTGCTTCTGACTGGCCGTAAAATAGCGTTCCCAAGACTCCCTTCCCAGGCTTGATAATTTGCTAGGATGGCTCACAGAACTCAGGGAAACACTTACGTTTACTGGTTTATTATAAAAACAAATAGGACGGTCAAGGATTCAGATGAACAACAAGATGAGACTAATAGGGCAGGGTCTGAAGGGTCCCAAGTACAGGAGCTTCTGTTTTCCAGCACACAGACGGGTTCCCCAACCTAGAAGCCCCCAGAAGCATATTTTTGGGATTTTACAGAGGCTTCATCATGTAGGCATGATCAAATATGAACTCAATTATCAGCCCTTCTTTCCTCTTGGACGATGGAGGTGGGACTGAAAGTTCCAAGCTTCTACTTGTGGCTTGATCTCTCTGGGGACCAGCCCCCAGCCAGGATCTGCAGCAATGGTGGGTGGACAACGATGGTGGCATAGCCTAGTGGCAGAAGAGGAGGGCGGATAGGAAGACAGGAAGGGGCAGCGAGGAGCACAGAGGGCACCAACCCCACCTGCAGGCCCAGTGGCATGAGGTGAAGAGGACACAGAGCCACCGCTTGAGAGAACTACAGAGAAAAGGCAGATTTCAGGGAGACGACAAAGGTGACATTCAGAGAAGCTGAGAATATAGGAGCTTGTGCTGATGATGGTGCATTTCAGAGGCAGAGTCTGTGGGTTTGAGGGAGAGTGAGAAATGGGGCTATAATTTAATGGATTGGCAAGGTCTTATTGAGACCTGATTCTGGTTGATGAGGGAGGAAAGGGTGTCCTGGGTGACTTGCGGTGATGGGAGTGACAGAGATAAAAGCACAGAGGCTCCTCTGGGTCTCAGTGGTGACCATGAGTTTGGGGAGGGAGCCAGGAGTCTTTACAGGGAGCCGGTGAAGATCTGGGGTCTGGTTTATCCTGCCCTCGGTGGTGGGTGCTAGGGAGGGGTGTTCTGATGGAAATTCTGGGGTCCCTCCTCATTTCTACTAAGAAGGTGGGTGAATGAAATAGCAATAAATGGGTAAAAATTGTACAAATCCATCCTCAAGGTCATGAGAGAGCTCCATGAAAGTTTTGAAACTGGGTAAAAATCAGACAACTTCACAGACCGGAGAAAGCTGGTAGGGCTGAGAGGAATAAGGAGCAAGTCATTTCTACCTTAGAACACCAGAAAAGCTTAGAAATGGGAGGCCTGGGTATGTCAGAGGGCAGAGTAGAAGTGGGGCTGGAAACAAGAGAATAGGTTGCAAGTCTCCTTTAAGAACCGGTTAGACTCCTAGGTCCTCTGCCTCCTGTGCAACTCAGAGTAGGCCAGCTGCCCACATCCTCTCTTTTTTTCTCTGGCTCACCTCCTGCTGAGAGCTTGGGGTTAGTGTCTGAGGAGGTGAATCACAGTGATGCTCCGCTCAGGGCTCCAGCTCAGAGCACCACAGAGAGCACGCGTGCAACAAGGGGGCTGAGTGAGAACGGGCCGGGGCAATGAGGCCTCTTTGTTTTGCTGCACCTGGAGCCCAGAACTCTGGGTCAAGGCTTCTTCTCTCAAGGAGTACAGTTAAGAGTCCTTTCTGGAGAAACCAAGTTGTCAAAGAGAAAAGATGGAGCCATGCATGTGCCCAATCTGTCTACAGCCCCTGCAGCACACATGAGAGTCTGAGCCCTTCAGTGTGGATGGGCTGTCCAGAAGAAGCAGATGTTTCCAGAAAGCTCCGAGAAAAGACAGAGGCCAAGAAAAGGAGAAATTAAAAAACATACCCAGCCACTTGGAGGAAATAGAAAATACACAAAGCTTTAAAAAAGTTCAGAAGTCAAAATGGTAATATTTCTAGAGAAAATATGGCATGCCAAAATAAAACATGTGTGCTATAAAAAGGAATACTCAGAGAACAAGTGAACCATTTAGAAATAAAAAAATATGGTAGCATAAGTTGCAAACATTTGAATAGAAAAACTGGAATGCAACCTTGAGGAACTTTCCCAGAAAGTAGGAATAAAGAAAAATAGATGATGAACAAGAGAGAAAAGATGATAAAGTTAGAGGCTGAGTCCAGAAGGTCCAACATCAAGATAGTGAGTGTCAGAAAGAGAGGACAACCCTGTGAGGGTGACAGCGCCTGGGGTAGGACCCAGCAGGATCCTGGTGGGTGTGCCAAGGATCCTCCTGCCAGCTTGTGCAGACAAAAGGATGGTTCCCTCTTTCTAGAGCCTGTAGCCATCTTGGTGGCAGTAGGAAGGACAGCATGGGGGACATACAGTGATGGGATAACAAGGGGTGGCTGGCCTGGGTGGAGTGTGGGCCCTACTAATGATGCCAGATTTTAGTTCTCCTTTGGTGAAAATGCACAGAGGCTTTGGCGGAGTGTGGCTGAGCAAGGGAGAGAGTGATGTTGGGGGTGACCTAGGTGCTTGGCTGAGACATGTTAAATAAAATTGATAGGAGGCCATTGGTTTGGACTGAGGCCCTGCACTAGGCCCAACAGACCAGACCAACATGTAGTCCCTCGTGCTAAAGTTCAACGCCACCAAGCCAAAACTACACTTGATCTTAGCCAAAATATCGAGAAGCAATCCCAAGCTGAAGCTAAGTAGTTTATCTGATCTTACTAGAAATCAGGAAAGAGAGAGACAATAGCCAAGTCCCTAAAAAAGCCAGTTTTAGCCAACATGATAAAGAAGTCTCCTCTGCTTTAACCTTTACAAGGAAAGGAACTTTGAAACAGCCGATCTGCTTTTTGTTTCTCATTTCTCTTTTCTCCAGACTTTTTCTGCTGATAAACACTCGCTGCCTGAAAGCTGCTCAATTCATGAATTGTTCTTTGCTCAAATAAACTCTGTTAAATTTATTTTGTCTGAAGTTTTCCTTTCATTAGGGGCTAGAGACAAGAGGAGAGGGAGGAAGAATTGTCACCAGTGGCTCAGGTTGGTGGACAGAAGCCGCTCCGGGCTTCGCTCCCTTCGTGGACGGCGCTGGCCCGGAAGCAAACTGAGTGGGAGCAAGAAAGGGCCTGGAAGGAGGTCATCCGCTCTGCAGAGGGGTGCAGCACGGACATTAGGTCAAGTTCTGGCCCTTTCATTGTAGGGAACACAGGGCTCAGACGTCAGGGAGGAGCTCCTGGGGGCCTGGGCTTGAGGGAGACTGGCCATCCACTTTGGGTCAGGTGCGTCCCCTCGATGTTGCGCATGGCGATTCCTTAAGGCCCTGACATATGAGGAGGGGAAGAAATACAGGAAGTGATGTGAGTCCATCCTTGGGCCCTGTTCCCTCTCCCCACAGGTGCTGCTCCTCCAGCAAGCCAGTTCCTGGCCAGACCTGACCGTATTTCCGGGCCTTGCTTGTGTGTCCCTGCACCTTTCATCCAGCCCCACGTGTCCCTTTCTCCCCAGAACTGTTGGCTCCTCTCCTCCTGTGTCCACCCTTTCTCCCTCAGGGCTTAGGCTGAGGCAGTCTTGGGATGGAGGCTTTAGGTAGCCCCTGGACGTGGGCACTCTTGGAAGGGTGGGTGGTAGAAGAGACTTTCTGGTTGTGCAGGTTAGTGTTACTGATGGAGGGATGACAGAGAGAGAGGAGAAAACACAGAGACAGAGGTACATGGATGAGTCACCCGAGAGTGCAGCTGAAGGACAGAGGTGGCTTGTACGTCTGTATGAACATGGCAGGTGATGGGCCAGTGAGGGCCCGTCAATCAGCACTCTTCCTGCCCCTGCTCTCTGGCCCTTCATACTGTGGCAGATGCCATTCCCTGCTGCATTTGCCCCAAGCCCAACTCACACCCCACTCACCAGACAAGCAGGGCAGACAGCAGAAGGCTCTTGGCTATGAGGAGTCCACAGAGTGCTGGGACCAGGTCCCCGTGGGCTTCAGGGCCTGAGCGGAGAGTGGAATTCTGGGGCCTGGCAGGCATGGGGACAAGAGGAGAGGATGGGCAGGGGTGGCATTCTCCATATGTGCGCCCCTGTGCTAGGCCTGTGTGGATGTGGGTCCCACCCAGAACTCACTGTGAAGGGGCAGTGCTGGCAGATGGAGCCCTGGGGGCTTCTCTGGCTCCTCCAGTTGAGGACACACAGCTCTGGGTCTGTGAAGAGACCAGGTCATGGGGAACCCAGGTGGCCTGCCTGGAGGCAGAGACTGCCAAGGAAGAAAAGAACCTTGGTTAGTGGGCTGGCAGGACAGCCCACCTGTTCCTGACAGCTGAACAGATGGGAACAGAGAACCCTGGCCTAGAAGGAGAAAACTGACCTGTGGGGATGGAGAAAGGGTTGTGAAGGCCCCGGCTCAGGACTAGACAGCCCTGTGGCCTGGGCTCTATTGTCTGTGGAGGCTGCTCTGTGCCCAGGAGGAGCACCGGAACAGGAGTCAAGAGGCCTGCGCCCCACCCCCTCCGGCATTTCTGTATCTTTGGACCGACCTTCTCTACCTCAGCCTCCTCAAGGGTGGAAACAGTCATAGTCTTTTGGGCCCTTTCATCTCTGTGATCTCTGTTCCCCTTCACAGTTCTGGGGCTGTTTGGGGAAGGGGGCCTTGTGGGGAATTTGAAGGGCTGCTTTCACAGCCTAGTTCTGCGGCACGGCCCTGGGTCCCCCAGAGCCTCAACAGCCTAGGAAATGCCTTTTATGGTTCCTCTTGATTCTGAGACTTTGTGAGTTGCCTGTCCCCCACTGCCACCATTTCACCTTCCCAGTAAGACCCCAGACCTACCTGTGCTCAGAACCTGAGGAGGCCGAGGGACAGTTGTCTCTGGAAAAGTGGTGGGGGCTGTTGAGGATAAAAAGACAATGGCTGCTGTGGGTGGGTGGGGGGACCAGAGGGAAAGAAAGTGGGGTTGTCCCCAAGGCTAGAAGAGGAATGGGAACCCTCAGTGTCCTTGACTAGGTCTACATACCCACCCTGGGTCCACCAGGGGAGAAGCCTCCCTGGAATCTGGAGGAAAGAGAGGGGCAAGGCTAAGAAAGGACCTGCAGGAGGGACTGCTCTTGAAAGTCTTCCCTGGAGAGAGCCCCAGGCTGATGGACATGTGGACGTGATCTTGTCCCATAGGGGTACTCTCTCTTAGGCTGCCTAGGATGCTAGGAACAACCCATGTGCACAGCCTGGAGGAGGTGTTTGGGACACTCTGGGAAAATTCTAGACCTGTGCTGTTCAATTGTGATCTGTGAGCTGGTGCTGGGCCACAAATTGTTTGTAACCCGCCCAAACAAGGTAAGTATAAAAATTGGGAGTTAGGATTTCAAAACTTTTATATCAATTTGATATTACCTCAAGATCTAAGCATATCATTAGTAGACCTGTCTCGTCTTGTTGTACAGGCCACAGGCCGGCTTGGATGCTGTGACACTGGCATGGAGAGTCACGTATGGAGTGAGCTGTGTGCTTGTAACACACAATACACATTACAGTGTGTGATACCCTAAGGTCAGTTGTTAGCTATAAGCAAAAATGTATAAACATATTTATTTTTATAATTTGTTGTTTTTACAATCATTTCCATTTTTATTCAAAAAAGTTTTTTTAAAATTAGAGTTTAACATGATTAGCTAATTTAGAGTAGAGTGGTCATTAGCTAATTAGAGTACTAATAGACAGCAAAACAAACTGAACTTTTTGTCAAGGAAAGGCATCTTTTCTGAATGTGGGAGCAATGATGGTAGAATTGATTCCAAAGAAAATTTTCCTTCTGAAATTATTCCAAAGACTTTGCACTGTTTTTATTTGAAAATAGAACCCTTCGTTGTGGTAGGCAGAATAATGGCACCTCAAAACGCCCATTCCCTGCTCCCAGAAACCTGTGAATATGTTACCTTACATGGCAAAAGGGACTTTTCTGTGATTAAGTTTAAAGATCTGGGTTATCTGGGTGGGCCCAATCTGATCATATGAGTCTTTAAAAGCAGAGAACGTTTCCCAGCTATGCTCGGAGACAGATGCAATGTATGAGGGACCCCACCTGCTGTTGATGGCTTAGACATGGGAGGAAGGGAGCAAGCAGCCAAGGAATGTGGCAGCCTCTAGAATCTGGGGACAGCCTTTAGTTTACAGCCAGCAAGAAAACAGGGCCTCAGTCATATCACTGCAGGAAACTAAATTCTGTCAACCCCCCAAATGAGCAGGAAACAGATTCTCTCCTAGAGCCTCCAGAAAGGAACACAGCCTGCTGACACCTTCAGTTTAGTCCAGTGAGACCCAACTGGACTTCTGAGCTGCAGAACTGTAAAGTAATGCATCTGTGTTGTTTTAAGTAACTAAATTTGTGGTAATTTGTTACGGCAGCAATAGGAAACTATGACATTCACACAGTGTCAATTTCATAGTTATAATTAGTAGTGAAGTATTAAAACTAGTGAGTTATTTGTTGAGTTGTATTGGCTAATGAAGCAAATATACCATAAAAACAAGCAGCATGTACATATAAAACATAAAAACACAAGGTCAAAACAATTTTTTTGAGGAAAAAAAGTATTGGATTAAAAAGCTCTGGGAAGTAATCAGTATTTCACATATAAACTCTAGTTTTGTGGGCTTCCTGTAAAGTAACAGTTTGTGTTACAAAGACTAAAATCCATCTACAACTATCCAAACATTCTTGAAAGACTGCAACAATATTGGGTTAATTTAGGGCAAAGAAAGGAGCTTAAATATCACTTTCCATTGACACTTTAGGTCTAATTAGTCAGGAATTGGATAATGATACGGAAGGCCACCTCCTAGAACAAACAAAGCTAGCAAAATATTTTTCACAGCAACTTGAAAAATGCACAAATATTGCTAGCACAGCTATTTATTATCTGTGCAACGTGAACGCAATGATATGAAGGAATTCTTTATGTTTTAGCTTCATTGCCAGAAACACAACTAGCTCTGAACTGTATAAAACTATTAAAATGTGGTTTGGGATTTAAGTTTTATATAGGAGTATGATGTGATGGCTGTGGTTGCTATGACAGGAAAACATTCTGGATAGTCATCCGGACTGAGAAGCCATGGGCTAGATTGTAAAACAACGCCCTGCTTTCTTCACTGAGAAGTCTTGCTATGAAAAATGCACCAGCTGAAGGGAACAATGTGGTGGCCAAGTTGGGAAAAATTGTGAATTACATTAGGTAAAGGTGTTAAATTTGAAATTACTCTCTCTTTATGTGATAATATGTAAACAGATCATAAACATTGGATTGCATGCCAAGTTACGGGGGGAGAAGCTCTGCTGGGAATGTTTGATCTATGGTCAGAACTCCTAATGTTTCTGCAAGACAAGAAACCAGTTTAGTACTAATTTTTTACAGATGAGTATTGCATAATCTGACTTGTTTATATTATAGCTTTGATGTTAATATTTCCATGCAAAGAAAGAATGTAGCATGTTTTTCAATCACAAGTAAAATCTAAATGTGAAAATAAAGGTTAAAAGTTTAGAAGAAGAGTTTCTATGCATTGCAATGACATGTACTTAATTTAATAACAATTGTAGGTGATAATCTTAATATTGCATATCTGCACAAGTACTCATGGAGAAACCTTAATAATTTGATAGAATGTTTTGAATTTAGTTTTCTGTCAAAAGAAGATATATGCAGAGGAAATTCATAGATCCATAATCTGTGTTTTTCCATCAAAAGATAATTTACATTTAACTATAACTATAGAATAAAATTTATTTTGGAACTGGCTACTGAAGAGGGATTGAAGATGCAATTTAAAAACACAACACACTTGCTTCCTTTAGTAAAAGTTAAAAATGAAAATATTGGGCTTGTTGAAATTGATTAAAAATTTTTTTCTATTTCCATCAACATAATCTCTGTGAGACCAGTTTTCTACTATGAGTATTACTTTTAAAAAAGCATCAACACAATTTTTTTATATGATTATCTCATAAGAGTTATGGTGTCATTAGTGGAACTCAGATTAGGTAAATTAACAAGTAAAAGAGTGCTCATTTGTCACATTAAAATCTGTAGGCTTCCAGTCAAGATGGCAGAATAGACAGTCACCAGCATTACTCTCTCCCCAAAACAACCAATTTACAACTATTAAAAAACAGTGACAGCCATGCTGGGGCCACTAGAGCTCAGGGGAAGAGGAGGAGAGACCTACAGAGTGCATGAAGGCAGGAGAAGCCACAATGAGAGAAAGAAAGAATTGCTCCTGCTGTTTCGAATCCTGGCTACTTCAAGGCTAGAGCTGGTGAGTGCATGGAGCAGGAGCTGGCAAAAGTCATGGCTGTGTCCTTTGGATGAAGTTGCTTGGAGGCTGCAGGGGAGAGGAGGGCCTTGGTGGCCCCCAGGCCAGCAAGACCACAGCAGTGTTCCCGTGGGACCACAACAACTAAAAAAAGGAGCCAAAGGCTGGTGAGTCATCACAGGGGACTGGGCCCATGGCCCGTCCCATGGGAGGTGTTTGGAGTATGGGCAGTGGGGGAGATG
>NW_007729075.1:820-1975 GCF_000696425.1 Galeopterus variegatus | reverse complement strand
TGTCCTTTGGATGAAGTTGCTTGGAGGCTGCAGGGGAGAGGAGGGCCTTGGTGGCCCCCAGTCCAGCAAGACCACAGCAGTGTTCCCGTGGGACCACAACAACTAAAAAAAGGAGCCAAAGGCTGGTGAGTCATCACAAGGGACTGGGCCCATGGCCCGTCCCATGGGAGGTGTTTGGAGTATGGGCAGTGGGGGAGATGGGCCACTGGAGGAACACTGGGGCATAGCAAGGACAGCTGATCTGCTCTCCAATCAGCACAGGTCCACTTAGTGGAGACTGGTCAGAAGTATAGAAATGCAGGGGGTGCAGACTGCTGAAAAGACTCAGGGCCAGACCAGAGTTTCTACATAACCCGGGTGTACCAGATCTCACAAGACCTGGAAGTACGTATAAAGTCAACCATTAAAACCTGAGCTGCACAAAAAGCCTTCCCCAGGGAATCAGTAGCAAAGCAGCAATTTAGCTCAACCACAGGGCTCCAGTGCTGGTCCCCACAGAAGTTCCCCCATTTTAGAAGTAAGAAAAGGACCACAAATTAGTTCCAGTGCAGAGTTTAAGTGTAGGAACAGCGAATAATCCAACATAGAACTGAAAGAAAAAACAAAATACCCACAGACCAGAGACACAGTTTGATATTAACTAGTAAAGGTCTCACATCACCAAAGAACATCTATAACACCTAGAAGGACTGGAAGACCCTTGGGCTCCCAAGCCAGGGAGCAGGGAGGGCTGAGGGCCTCAGCCATGCACCCCAACACCCACAACCAGCCTAATGATGACCACTGAGTTGCTGCAGGAAGTGCCCCAGGCCTCAGCCACACACCCCCTGACATTTGCACCCAGCCCAGCAATGACCACAGAGCTGCTGGAAGCCCTCTGGTCTCTCCTGCAGCAGCGAGGGGGGTGCCACAGGCCTCAACCATGACCCCTCCTTCCTCCTTCTCCCACCCTATTTCCTTCCCCTTTCCCCTCTCCCACTGCCCCCCAACTGCTCTGCAACAGCATCTCAGAATGTAAAAAAAAAAAAGAGATTAATAAATAAATAAACAAAAAAGATCTGTAAATGTGGATATACAGAGTGTTTGTTCAAAATGTGCTTATTGGCATTTAACGTGGAGACTGTGACTTCACTTCTTTTCGTTGGGTTACAGCTG
>NW_007729075.1:0-679 GCF_000696425.1 Galeopterus variegatus | reverse complement strand
TGTCTATGTCCCCCAAAAACTTTACTTATAGACACTGAAATTTGAATTTCCTATAATTTTCATGTGACACAAAACATTATTTTTTTTTTTTTATTTTTTCCCAACCATTTAAACACCATTCTTAGTTTTTGGGCCATGTTTGCTGACCCCTAATCTGGACTGTGAGGGATGGACAGGTCCCTTCCCATCTACCATGTGGGCCACGGGTTCCACATGGTGCGGGGTGGTTTGTAGCCAGTGGACATATGTTTACTGAGTACCTGTTGTGTGCCAAAGATGCCAGGCGGTCTTGGGGTCCTCTGTGGGAGTGTCATACGGGCTGGGAACAGTCAGCTCACTCAAATGATCTGTTCGAGCGTTTCTGAGGAGGCTATGGGCTGCAGGCATGTAAATCATGGAGACAGACAGACAGTGTGAGGTGGCTGTGTATTTGCACATGTGCCCGTCCCCTGGGCATCTGATCCTAGTAACCTTCCTAGGAGCCTGGGCGGGGAGGGGGCTGGTTCCCATGATTAAAATACTAACAGTAATGGAGGCACCAAAAGGAAGTGAGGGGCATTTCCCCGAGCATCCCAGGGAGGGGGCTCACCTGGAGACACCACCAGATAGAATTTGATGGACTCAGAGACAGAGTTGCTGGAAGTGTGGTAGGTTCTACAGCAGTAGTGTCCTGAGTCTT
>NW_007729074.1:255419-260318 GCF_000696425.1 Galeopterus variegatus | reverse complement strand
ATGGGATCCCGATAACACTCCCAACCACACTCTAATGTCCTATCACTGTTTTCTGGGATCACCCACCCCCTCACCCCATTCCTCATTCCATTGCACAAAAAGGACCACCATCACAAGCCACACAATGTCCCCACCGGGCATCTTTTTTGGTGCAACGGAACCCTTTCCACCTTTATCTTTCCTAATACCTCCGTTCCTTGCTACCCAGTCACTGTCGTTCCCCAACTAACTTTATATTCCCACGCAGAGCTTTTTCATCTTTTCCATCCATCCCCAAGACAGCATCGAGCCATCTTTCTCCCAGTCTTAGTGGGAATGTCCTTAACAACATCAATTGTTGCAACTGGCCTGTCAGGTGGGGCCTTAGGACATACTTTATGGGTGGTACAAGATGTTAATAACAAACTGCAAAAGGCCCTCACCTCCACAGCTGAATCTCTATCTGCCTTACAAAGACAAATCACCTCCCTAAGTAAAGTTACCCTACAAAACCGCAGCGCATTAGACCTCCTCACGGCAGAAAAGGGCGGCACTTGCATCTTCCTCCGGGAGGAATGTTGCTATTATATCAATGAATCCAGACTAGTAGAAACCGATANGTATTCTACACCTCCCCAGAGCCACAAGGTCCTTTAACTCCTAAGTGGGAGGGCCCTTGCCTAGTCATTCTTTGCACTCCCACAGCTGCCAAGCTTTCTCTACCAAACAACCAAGTAACTCCATAGATCCACATTTCTAGGTTAAAACCCTGCTTCCCGGCTTCACCAGCGGATTCCGTGGAATCTACGCATACTCTGCAAGCTCAGGACACACCATTTCGGGAAACTGAAACGTTTACCTGCACTCCTAATCCCTCTAACCCCCTCAAACTCCGTTTATCCCGACTCCCAAGTCTCCCTCCATTGCAGGAACAATGACCGCTCCCGTTAACATTATCCTGTTTCTCTTACTGTGCCTAGTAGGTGTTTCTAAATCCCCATACGTTTGGCGGTTCACAGTGTGAGAACCTCTTACCAGAAAACAAGGTAAACAAGGTGGAACCACCAGACTACTCCCTTCCATGGCGGACTGTTCTCCAGCTGGATGCCGAAGTCTCGTTACCATTCCCCTTACAGGGAGTGAATTAATCCCTCAGGCCTCATACCCATACCTATGTTTTCTTTTTGATCAAACCAAAGATTATTGTCGCTGGTGGCCAGAAACTTATGGGGGATGCCCATACTGGTCGTGTCGGATTCATGATCCAAAGGTGCCCCGAATAGACAACCCAATCCTTTGGCGTGTCTGTCCCCCTCATCAGTTTTTGTGATTGACGACAGGGACCTTATCTCATAACATCTTTGCAGCTCTGAACCCCAGAACTTAGTGCCTGGCACAGAAGGTGCCACCAACCAGTATAGAGAATACAAGGGAAACAGGTCTAGTTTGGGAAAGGGACCTGCCAAGGGAATATAATGATGTCAGTTTTTCACATACGCCTACAACACATCTGAATACAATTCTCAGGCAGAAAGATGGCTCTATGAAGTTGATGATCAAGAGAGAGGTTCGGAGCAGAGTTAGTAAAGCATCAGGATATAGGAGGAATAGGCAATACCTAAAACCTTGCGTATGTGGACCAGACTGTTCACTAGAAGCACAAAACAGAAGTAAAGCCAGATAAAGGAAGAACGCTAGAAAACTCTTACGTGAGCAGAGTAATTAGAGTTCACAAAATGAGACTGAGGAGGGATTGCAGAGGAAAGAAAAATCAGAGAAAATGACACCGAGGACAAAACAGTACTCACTGGATTTGGCAAAAGTCACTAGTGACTGTGACAAAAGCAGCTTCAGTGGAGAAAGAGGGGGAAATCCAACCCACAGTTGAGGAAGAGCAGGTGAGGAAGTGAAAACAGTGAGAAGAGTCAAGAAGCTGGACCATGTGGTCAATTGATTTTTTTTCTTTTTTCTTTTTTCACAAAGGTGCCAAGACAATTCAATGGGGGAAAAACAGTCTTCAACAAATAGCACTGGAGCAATTGCATATCCACTTGCAGAAGAATAAAGTTTGACCCCTTCCTCACACCATACACAAAAATTAACTCCAAATAGATCAGAGACATAAATATAAGAGCTAAAACTCACAGAAGAAAATATACGGGTAAATTTCTTACGTTAGGTTGAGCAATGGTTTCTTGGAAGAAGACTTAAATTACTAAAATCAGGAATGAAAGAGGAGGCATCACTATTGACCATACAAAGTAGAAAGGATGAGAAATACCATGAACAATTGTATGCCAACAAATTAGATAACCAGGATGAAATAGAAAAATCCCTAGAAAGACACAAATTACTTCTTTTTGAAACTGGCTCAAGAAGAAATAGGAAATTTAAATAGCCATGTATAACAAGAGATTGAATTAGTAATTTTAAAACTTCCCACAGGACCATGTGAATTCTACCATATATTTCAAAAAGAATTAATGCTAAGTCTTCACAAACTCTACCAAAATTCAAGAGCAGGGACTACTTCAACTCATTCTAAGAGGCCAATATTACCCTGTTAACAAAACCAGACAAAGACATCATAAAGAAAGAAAAATAAGACCAATATCTCTTATTAATATATGAGGGTACTTCACAAAGTTACTGAAAAGATTCATATTATTTTTTTAATTATATGTTTCCATGAACTTCGTGAAGTATCCTCATAGATGCAAAAATCCTTGACAAAGACAAGCGTAATAACTTCGTATAGCATACATTATACGAAGTTATACGAGCCAACCACCCTGATCCTTTCTCCTCTTTTTTCCAAGGCTCACTTCTCACCTGGGTATGGCCAGTATTAGGACCCCTCGCTGTTATATTTATAGCCTGTCTTTTTCTGCCCTGCATTATAAAATTCATTCAAACTCAACTCAGAAGAATTTCTAACCAAACTTTTAACCAGCTTTTACTTGGAAACTACCAGCTCCTGGCCACCGAGGATCCTGCCCGCTCTCCAACAGACCAGCTAACCCACTGTTAAAATGGACCGGCCTCATCGATGGTCCTTGTTCCTGGAAGCTTTGGCCGCAGACACCTGGATGCTCTCCCCTACAGCCTCCTACACGCACTGGACTCAACAAAACACCGACCTGTGGCTTCAGGGAACCTTTCTAGAGTTCTCCCCCTTCAAAATTATCTTATTCTCTACCCTCTTTTGGGTCCTGTTACAAAATCCCCAATCTCCTCCCAATTCCTCTTCCCCTACAACGCCCCTCTCCAGCAGGAAGTAGTTCGGTGATTTTGGCGACCACTCCCTATAAATGTACGCACAGTCCTTGAATAAAGTGGAACCTCCTTGGCGAACTGTTAGCCTGGGTCTCGCGTGTTTCCTTCGTCTGTGCGTCCCTACACCAAAAGCCAGGGACAAATGACTACAGGCCTGTCCAGGACCTCTGGGAAGTCAAGAGGGTGGAAACTATCCATGCAACTGTACCATATCCCTATACGTTGTTGAGCCTGGTTAATCCCTTCCATCAGGTTTATACAGTGTTGGATTTAAAGGATGCCTTCTTTAGTTTGCCCCTAGGTAAAATCAGCCAGCCTCTGTTTGCCTTTGAATGGGAAGCCCCAGATGGAAGCTACTCTAGTCAACTAACACGGATTAGACTGTCCCAAGGATTTAAAAACTCACCTACGCTGTTTGATGAAGCGCTGAGCCGAGACCTCCAAGATTTCACAGTAAAGTGGGGATCACATATAACACTGTTACAATATGTTGATGACTTGCTATTGGCTGCACCCACCCTGGAGATTTGTAAACAAGCCACAGGGGATTTATTAAAGACCTTACAATACCTAGGATACCGGGAATCCGCTAAAAAGGCCCAACATTGCTCCCTGATGGTGACATATTTGGGATATATCTTAAGCGCAGGGGAAAGGGAATTGTCCCCTGACCGCATAACAGCCATCCTAAATATACCAGAGCCAAAGACTAAAAGGCAAATTCGAGAATTCCTAGGAGCCGCAGGATACTGTCGCTTATGGATTCTCAACTTTGCTGAAATGGCCCAACCCCTCTATGAGGCTACTAAGGGACCAGGGGATCAAATTGCTTGGACTCCAATTGGCATGCAACAACATAGAGGCCGCTCTTACGCAGGCCCCAGCCCTGGCACTGCCCAATCTAGAAAAGCCTTTTACATTATTTGTGGCCGAAAACAAGGGCATCACAAAGGGGGTGCTAACCTAAGATCTAGGGCCATGGAAACGACCAGTGGCTTACCTTTCACACAAGCTGGACCCAGTGGCCACCGGCTGGCCCACATGCTTACGAGCTACAGCTGCAACTGCACTCCTAGTAAAAGAAACTAATAAGTTAACCTTGGGCCAGCTCCTAAGTATTGTTACCTCTTATGGGGTAGAGACTATACTAAAAACCCCACCAGGAAAATGGATTTCAGATGCAAGGTTAACTCATTACCAGACCCAACTGCTTGGACCCGAACATATTACATTCTCCAACCCGGCTGCCCTAAATCCAGCCACCTTGCTCCCTGACAGTGACCCTGACCGCTGCGAAGTCACATGATTGCCTTGAAATCTTAGCCGCCTTCCAGGGCACCCGACCAGGGTTGCAAGACACTCCTCTCAAGGAGGCGGAGCTAACTCTTTTCACTGATGGCAGCAGCTACATGGTTGATGGAGTCAGGTATGTAGGTGCCGCGGTGGCTACTCCTGAACGAGTACTATGGGCAGAAGCTCTTTGGGTCCCAGACCTCAGCCCAGCGGGCAGAACTTATCCCTCTCACAAAGGCCCTTCAGCTTAGTGAAGGTAAGACTGTGAATATCTACACTGACAGTAGGTATGCCTTTTTTTAAAATTTTACTCTCTAATAGATGATTTCTAGGCAAAACTCTGGTTTAGGT
>NW_007729074.1:253569-254943 GCF_000696425.1 Galeopterus variegatus | reverse complement strand
ACTGTACATGTACATGGGGCCCTCTACAAAGAAAGAGGGTTACTCACTTCAGAAGGAAAGACAATTAAAAATGTTCCTGAAATTCTTGCACTATTAGAAGCTATTTGGCTTCCAACCAAGGTTGCAGTTATTCATTGCAAGGCACACCGAAAGGGAACAACTGTAGAAACTCAAGGAAATAACTTCGCTGATAAGACTGCTAAAACAGTGGCACTCCAACCAACCAGGACATCAATCATAGCACCTTTGCTACCACAACCTCATTTGCCACTAAAACCTGAGTACTCTCCAGAAGATGAGAAAAGGGCTAAAACATCAGGATACAAAAAAAACAAAAACAAAAAATACATAACCACAGGGGGGTATGAATCAAAGGACAAAGCCATATGACTACCAGAAAAAATGGGTCAACGCTTGGCTCATGAAATTCACCAAGCCACCCATTTAGGGAAAAAAAAGCTATTAGAATTAATTAGACAATCATTTAATTTTAATAACGCATCAAAAATTGTTGAATCATTAACTAACTGATGCCTTGCATGTACTCAAGTAAACTCTAAACAGGTCACTCATTGATGGTCTGGAGTTCGACAAACAGGTAATACTCCAGGAGAACATTGGGAAGTTGATCTCACTGAAGTTACGCCTGGAAGGTATGGATACAAATACCTGCTTGTATTAGTAGATACATATTCTGAATGGGTCGAGGCATTTCCTCCCAAGTCTGAAACAGCCTCTATAGTAAAAAAAAAATTAATCAATGAAATTTTACCCCGGTTTGGGCTACCCAAAACCCTCGGGTCAGATAATGGACCTGCCTTTAAGGCACAAATATCCCAACAATTGGCCAAATGCTTGGGAATAAAATGGAAGTTACATTGCGCCTACCACCCTCAAAGTTCAGGACAGGTTGAGCACATGAACAGAACTTTAAAAGAAATCTTGACTAAGCTTCATTTAGAAACTGGCGAAAACTGGGTAGACCTCCTTCCCTTTGCACTATTAAGGGTACGAAATTCACCATATAAACAGGGATATACACCTTATGAAATTCTTTTCGGTCGCCCCCCACCCCTATTACCCAGGGTGCCAATGGAGGCTGACCCCCAAAAGCTGCCTGCCCCTATTTTGGGGGAACTTCAAACCCTACAACAGATCTGTTCACAGATCAGAAACAAACTAAATGCTAACGCTTCCCTTCCAAAGCAGGAGCCACCCAGACCCATCCCTCAACCTGGGGACTTGGTGGACATAAAGAAGTTAAATGCCTCGTCCCTCCAGCCCTGCTGGACTGGACCATACCCGGTGATCCTCAGCACGCCCACAGCTATAAAGGTTGCCAGAAAGGACACTGGGATACATTAGACTTACGTC
>NW_007729074.1:207970-253524 GCF_000696425.1 Galeopterus variegatus | reverse complement strand
GCCCAACTAAGATAAGACTAAAGAGACTTTAACATGCTTTTTAAAATTCAACCCCTAAGATAGCAATGATTTGCTATAGCTACAACAACAGTGGGGAATGTTAAGGGACGCCCCAACTCCTACTGACCTTAACATATGCATTCTGCTTCTGTACAAATCGCTTGCTAAAATAAATGGGGGAATAAACAGAGTAGCATGGCGCCATTTTAGGCGGCTCTGCCATTTTAGCCTGGAAAGTCCCCATGGGGAATCCAGGGTGGGGAGGGGCTACAGGGCTACCCACAAAATTAGCTTATGTATCGCTGGCTTGCTTGCATTGGTTAGATTGTGTCAGGCGTGAAAAATTCCCGCCTAGCTAAAACTAAAAGCTGCGAGAGGTTTCAACTCAGGGCTGTGCACTTCGATTGGCCTGCGTAGCCCTGGCTGCCAGAAATAAACTCTTTTCCCTTTCCTATCACCCGGTTCTCGTGGGCAAATTTCTTTTACCCATCAGACGTTGGCCATAACAGCTGTTGTACCCAAAAATATATCCGGAAGTTGTAATACACAACAATTTGAAAACTATGTCCAGAAAAGGATAGCCATCTGGAATGTAAGTTTGTTTTCTTCTTGCCTGTGCTACAAATTACTCATGTGAACTATAAAGCAAGTAGTTTTCTCCTGAGCCTTTTTATTTGTTAAAAATTCTACAGAATTTGAAAAAAAACAGACAAAATTGAAAACATTTTTTGAAAAAATTCTATAGACGTTTCTCAGAAGAAGACATATAAATGGCCAATAGATGCATGAAATAATGCTCAACATCACTAATCATCAGGGAAATGCAAATCAAAACCACACTGAGATATCATCTCACCCCAGTTAGACTGGCTATTATCAAAAAGACAGAGAATAACAAATGCTGACAAGGATGCAGAGAAAGGGGAACTGTCCTATACTGTTAGTGGGACTGTAAATTGGTGCAGCCATTGCAGAAAACAGCAGTTTCTCAAACAACTACAAACAGAACAACCACACAGTCCAGCAAACCCACAATTGTGAATATACCCAAAGGAATGGAAATCATCTTGTCAAAGTGATATCTGCATTCCCATGTTTATCACAGCTCTGTTTACAGTAGCCAAGATATGGAATTAACCTAAATATCCATTGAGGGACAACTGGATAAGGAAAATGTGGTATATTTACACAATGGAATACTACTCAGCCATAAAAAAGAATGAAATTCTGCCATTCACAGCAACATGGATGACCTTGTAGAAAATTATGTTAAGTGAAATAAGCCAGGCACAGAAAGAGAAATACCACATGTTCTCACTCATAAGTGGGAGCAAAGAAATAAAGACAGAAAGACAGAAAGAACATTGGAAGACAGAAAGAAAGAAAGAAACAACAATCACAGTAATATGTTGAACTTCGGAACTAGAACTGTGAAAGAGAAGGTGGAGGGGGGTTAGTGAGAAATTGGTTAATGAATACAAAGAATGATTAAGTTTTGTAATGATGAATATACTAATTATGCTGATTTGATCATCACATATTATATACATAAGTACTGATAGTCAACTTTGTACCCAATTAATGTATAATCAATTATGATTCAATAAAAAAAGGTATTCTAATAGCTGCTATACTTACTTCACATTATTGGATATGATAAAATAACATATGCCAAAATATGCTTTAAAGTACTAAATATCATCTAATTAAAGACATCCATTTTGGGGCTGTCCAGTTATCTCATTTGGTTGGAGCCTGGTGCTGGTAACATTAAGGTCATGGGTTCAGATCCCTATACTGGCCAGCCACACACACACATCCATTTCACACACACACACACACACACACACACACACACACACACACACATTACCAGTCAATCATAGCAAACAGAAGGTTTAACTTATCTTCTCTAACTAAACTTGAAAATATTCCAAATTAATTTACCATTGTTGACTCAAGAAGAAAAACTCCATGCACCTCTATGCTAAGAAACCATCCTATCTTGATAGCTACAGATGATATACACAATGTAGCTCTCTGAGCATTACAGAGATAGAACTGTGAGAATCCTTATCAATCAGAGGTCACTGACAACTACAACTTATTTCAATTGCCTGAGCAGTTTTTCAGTTGAGCTTTGAGTTCTAATGTAACATATATTCATTGAAATAAGGGGGGTGGGGCAGCACATACTGTGGAAACTTCTAGAGAAAGCATTAAATGAGAGGTGTCATCTTTAAAAAAAAAAAATGTAACAATATACAAAATGACACAAGTCATTTAAATGTATGTTGACCACCTACTCCATTCTTTTCAAGGCCCTGTGCTATAGAAGTTTGTGCTGTTGTAGTTTGGACCTGCAAGCAGTCCAACACAAATTTTTGTCTAAACCAAATACTGAAATCATGTTCCAATCTTCCTGCATCCTTCACTGGAGGAAAAGAAAGAATTAAATATGTAAAATGATAATGTTTTACCCAGAACAGGGACTCAATAAGAGTTTTTGTCTATTTTGAGAACAAAAAAGATGATGCAGCATGTGATTTGGCCCACATGGTGTTAACAGCCTCAAGTATCACTTGTTTTTCTTGTTTAATATGCCTCTACAATGAAGCTCTAACAGTCTAGTATTCAAAAACACAGGATGAGACTACTTCTTTCATTCATTCTTTTTTTTTTTTTTTTTTTTAAACTGTTTCTTAGAAATCAAAGGGTAAAGGCACTTCTGGTATTATGTACAAGGAGAAAACTTTATCAATGATCCATGAAACACATACATGGTGACTGGCCATTATACTGCAACTGCTTTTATTAGTATAACAAATTCTTGGTCAAGATAGATACAGCCCAAGTATAAAATGATGAGTTGAGCCCTGAACATCCAAAAACATTTAGAAAGTACTGAGAGTTTGTTAGTTATTAGTGAGAGGTTAAACTAAAAGATTCTGATGGAGAGAAGGACCAGAAAAGACATGAGAATTACAGCTACAGCAGCTTGATGGAGCAAGAAAAAGCAACCAGTGCAAAGGGAAAGAAGAGTGGAGTGAGTGCAGAGAGAATCTGAAAGTGAATTCTTTCACTTTCACTAAAGTGACATGTAGAAAGGAAAGGAAGGAGGAGACAGACAAAAATCAGAGGGCCTAAGAGAGACCAAATCCTGGAGCAATCCTGGGGCTAACCAGCCTCAGTTCCAGTCCATATGTACCTTTTTATTATTATCTGCCATTGTTTGACATAATTTGAGTGTGACTAGTAATGGAAATCAAAAGAACCACACTAAAACAGTCTCCTACCTGACATTTCCAGCCCAACAAACGGAATTTCTAAATTCATAGTCTCTCTTGATACATTTTCTAACTTCAGTTTTCATCCCAAATACAGAGAACAAATTGGGCAGTCACATCCTTTTGTGGGTTTCACACATTATAATGTGCTATCTTCATAGATGCACTAGCTGAAACCTAGGATTCAAATTGAACAACTAAATGTAGTAACTTGAGAGCGGGGCATCTCAAACAAATGCCTGAATTCTTACTACGTAAAGTATTACTTTTTAAGAAGTGACTTTTTAAGAAGATATTTTTCTGTTGTTCCTTCCTAAAGCTCTCTTAATTCAACATTTTCATTCCAAAACATATGTCACACTTGCCTTTGTTCATTAACTGAGGAGAAAGGTGAGTAGAAGCATGATTAAATTAAAGCATATCCTTTAGCTCAGTTAGAGCATAGCCTTATAACCCCAAGGTTAGAGGTTCAGATCCCCATACAAGCCAGCTGCCAAAATTTAAAAAAAAAAATAAAAGCATATCCTATCAGCAGAAATCATCTTAGAACTATGATTTCCTCATTTATCCTTGGTAGGATATTACTCTGTATACCAGATATTCTTGTTTCCAAAGAAAAAGGGAAGTAAATCAGGTCCCATAATATCCATGTCTTTTTTTTTAAGTTAGTAAAAAACAGTAACCAAATACAAAGAAGTCATAAATGGCTGGAAAATCTGAAAGTAAGATTGAAGGTAATGTTCGTTTATTTATGCCCTGTTTCAAGGAAGCTAAACCAACAGAAAAATAGCAGCAAAAGGTTAGGTCTATAGGATTGTACAGTCATGTGCCTCATAATGACATTTTAGTCAAGACTATATATCCAATGATAGTCCCATAAGATTTTAATGGAGCTGAAAAATTCCTATCATATAGTGATGCAGCAGCCTTCTTAACATTGTAGAACAACGCATTACTCACATCTCTGTGGTGACGCTGGTGTTAAAAAAACCTACTGCAAAATACATTGAGGAGGAGCACCTAGCTTACTCACGGGGTGACCCTCCCAAAAGTAGCTCAGACCTTTAAGATAAAAAGCTAAGCATTTGACCCATTAGGTCTAACCCCAAGTAAAAGGGTTGTTGTCTGCTTTAGAATTCTTGCATTTTTAAATGATTACCACCCAGCCCCATAGTAAAATAGTAGTTAATAACAATTAGCTAATACTCACTGAGTGCTTGCTGAGTGCCAAGCACAATCCTTACCTGTAATTTAATTTTCAAAACTTTCTGCAGGTAGTATTATTCTAATTCCTATTTAACAGATGAGGAAAGGGAGGCAAAGAAAGACTTAGTAACACAATTAGAGGGCTCACACTCATGTAACTAGTCGCCAGTGTAGATAATAGGAAAATTCATTGCTGTTCCTTCTTCTAATACACTTTTATGTAACGAGGTGTTTCTCAGAGCATATCCCTGTTGTTAAGCGACACACGACTGTATTAGCTTCTACCAAAGCAGATATATGACTCTGACTTCTATAAGTCAACGGTTTCTGGCATAGTCAGATTTGAAGTAATTCTTCCTAAGGACAAATTTACAAAATTCATATACAACTATCTGCCAATCAATCACAAGCATATTGAGTCTTTTCTAGATGTTCAGTAAAAGGTACATAATACACAGTTCCTGCACTCAAAAAATTTTTAATGTAAAAAGGGAAATAAGAGTATGGAGAAAGAACTTGCAAATTATAAAGGGACATGTAATTAAGTGTTAGATTGCGTTATACACACTAAAGTGCCAGAAAGGAAAGGTAGACTAGTGTGGTAAAAAAGACCATTTAGCAGAAGCAATAACTGTTGTTAATGCAATAGCAGATGTTCTCAAAAGCAAATTTAAAGTGAGCTAAAATAACCAAGTTTCTATCTATGTCAGACATAGATAATCTAGGTAAATGTCACTAGATCCCACCATACAAGCCTTTTCCTTATAATTCATAAGAGATCAAATTCCAACTCTTTCTGAGAATGCAAAGCCATTTTTTATTTTAAAAGTCACCAATAATCACAAAGTGAAGATCTTCAAAATGAAATTCCATGCACATGTGACATCATGAAAATAAGTAATCAAACAAAATTTAGTTTAACATAAATGGCAACAGACTCTCCAGAGAAAAAAATGAGCCCAGTGAAAGATGATACCCTGGCTCTTCAGTTTAATGAAAAATGAAAAACCAGATATGAGTTAGTCAATTTTTAATTACCAAGAACCTTCACTGGCAAACCTTCACATTTAGAGATAAATAATGTTTTTAGTTCATATCCTACCAATGAGTATCAGGCTTCTTAACGTGCTTCAATCAAGCCAATTCATGGGATGGAAAAATTATCTATGATCTTTAGTAAGAGTTGAGTGCTTAAAGGATCAAACACAAAACAATATCAACTGAATGCATATGTGTTTTCAAGTAAACTTGATTTAAAAAGTACTTATTAAACATAGTTGCATTTATTTAGGATTTAATTTTATTTTGTCTTGTGTCATATAGAGGCCTGGTTCACTACAATTAGAGCTGATGGTGTCTAACTATTGTGAGGATTTACAGAAGGAAGTAAACAAAGCCTGAAAGTGAAGGTAATCCAACCTGAGCCAGAGCTGGCAAGTACAGAGACTGAGCAGAGTTCCTAAGAGGAAAATAAAGGTAAAAGGAGGCAGACAAAGTAGTAAGGAGAATATATGCTTTCTTATTGGAGAAGCAAGTTCTCACGCTAGAAAACAAAAAAAATAGTCTGTTAAGAAGTCAAGAGACCAACGTCAATTGCTAAGAGAGAGAAAATAGTGAGTCAAGGACTAACATAAACAGAAGACAAAGAATTGAATGTTTCACAAAATGTCAAAAGTATACTTAGTCTGTATTCTCCCTTTTATTAGTCATTTGGAATTCTATTTAATGATACTAAGAATCATCCCTTTTAAAATAATTGGTACTTTATTAATCTAATAATAAAATAAGGAGAATCATCTGCATCTATAAACTGAAACCCAAAACCTGGGTCTATAAATGAAAAAATCTTAAGAGGATACACAGTCACCTAGTGCACTGTACCTAAATATTTTTATAAAATATTTCATATTTTGTAAAATATATTGGCTCTTTCTAAAATTCAAAATATATGGTAAAGTAACTAATGTATTTTGGACATTATCAGATAACATACTCAAATAAATGCTAAATGTTAAAACTAAGGCCTCTAAAGCTTCAGGAAATATTTTAAATATATAGTTTGTCAACAGACTGTATATGACAAAGGAGATAAAAAAGGAAGAAAACACTATACACCATGACCACATATGAAGGATTCTTGCCAAGAAACTGAACCTAAATCTGATCAAGCCTCTAGATTAGTGGTTCTTGGCAGGGGCAATTTGGCAAGGTCCAGAGACATTTTTGGTTGTTACAACTGGTAGGGGAGTGTTGTTGGCATCTAATGACTAGAGACCAGTAATGCTATTAAACAAGTTATGGGCCGGCCCGGTGGCGCGCTGCTACAGTGCGCCGCTTGGGAGTGCGGCGGCGCTCCCGCCGAGGGTTCGGATCCCACATACAGACCGGTTCCCGCTCACTGGCTGAGCGAGGTGCGGGCGCAACACCGAGGGTTGCGATCCCGTTGCCGGTCCGGTCCGGTCCGGTGTGGGCACGACACTGAGGGTTGCGATCCATTTCCAGACACGAAAAAAGACAAAAAGGAAAAAAAAAAAAAAAACATGTTATAATGCACAGGATAACTCTCTGTAACAAAAAAATTATCCAGCACAAATTACCAATAGTGAGAAATTAAGAGTCTCTTCTCTAGATCTAACAAGATATATAGGGGTCAGAGAAACATGCTAAAGAACTCCACCGGAATGCAATCAGCAAAATCCAGAACATTGGAAACTCTACAGAATGAACAACCCAAGTACTTCAACTAATAAATTGCAAGGGAGAAAAACATGACAGGGGGATCATATCAAAGGGAATGTGTGGACTTCAGAACAAAACATCTTTTTTTTTTGGCAGTTGGCTGGTATGCAGATCCGAACCCTTGACCTTGTTCTCACCACGCTCTAACCATCTGAGTCAACTGGCCAGCCCAAAACATCTTTTTTAAAAGTTGTACAATTAGAGACATTTTAACAATGACGTGATGATTGATGATGTTATGATACCATTGTTAATTTTTTTCAGATACAATAATGGTATTGTGGTTATATACGTAAAGAGAGAAAATTTTTACAGATTAAATGATTTTTGTAATTTGCTTCAAAATAATCTAATGGGCAAGAAGATATTGATAAAACAAGAAGGGCTATGGCTTAATAACTTTTGAAGCTGGGTAATGAATACATCATATTCTTTCCTTTATGCCCATATAATAGGTAGATTATATTCTATTATCTACTTTAATATATATTTGAAATTTCCATAATAAAAAAAATTTTAAGGGAGGGTAAAAAAGCTACCATATATCATGACAAAAATAGAAAGGATTTAGTAAAGTTAAATTAGATTTATCTAAATCTGTGAACTTTATGAATACACATATCCTGTTGTATTCTCTTTGGCTTACAACCTTGATACCAATTGGTAGCTGTGTCTATAGTGTACGACCATCAGATTTGTGTATCCAATTTAAAAAGTATGTACATCCCATAATATTACTAACATTTCTATTCTTTGGTAGAATAGATATCCACAAGTTCCTCATATATATGAATCTTCTATCTATAACCATTTATAATCATTATGGAGTGACCACATGGTAGCTAAACAGAATTCTAGTACATGCCTTTGGAGAGTGAAGCACATTTTCATACCCATCTTATAAACTGGATGGTGAAGCCAATTTCCTCTATCTTCTGGTAACCAGAATGCTATCCGTAAGAAAGAACAATTAGATAAAAGCAGCCCAGAAGCAAAAAAAAATTGTCAAGTTATTAGTACATTAGTACCCTTGAAGTAAAAATAAACCTAAATAAAACAAAGTAGTCATCAAGCAAGTGTTCATATAGTCAGAACAGAATCAGGAATTATCACAAGTGACTAAAGACTAAATCTTATTTTTTTATTTTTTATTTTTTGTCTTTTTTCGTGACCGGCAACGGATCGCAACCCTCAGTGTCGCGCCCGTACCAGACCGGGACCGGCAATGGGATCGCAACCCTTGGTGTTGCCCCCGCTCCTCGCTCAGCCAGTGAGCGGCCGGTCTGTATGTGGGATCCGAACCCTCGGCGGGAGCGCCGCCACGCTTCCCAAGCGGCACACTGTAGCAGTGCGCCACCGGGCCGGCCCAAGACTAAATCTTATTAATGGAATGTATTCAAAGAATAGTCACCAAAGACAACTGTAATTTTAAATCTTATAATCCATCCGATAGTTTTATTAGTATCATTATTTTGATAGATTTGTTAATTGGCTGATAAAGCCTATTTAGTTTTCATCAAAATCTTCAATTAGAAGGATAATAGCATTGCTTCTGAAATACAAAAGAAAGACTTACTAGTTAGGTAAAGCATTAAAAACTAACTTTCTTAAAAGTAATGTTTTGCTAAATTAGTATATAACATTAAAGTGTGTCAAGACTGGGTATTAAGACCCTCCCCCCCTGCCCCAACCCTGCAAAAATTCAGAGAAAGCTGTCATCTCTATTTTCTCAGAAAACAACTTATTTTCCTTTTACATAGGAAAAATAAAACTTCATTGCAGTCCTGCACAGAAGCTTAAAGACAGAGTGATCATGCTGAAAACCTGTCCTCTCCCAAGATTCCTACACAAAACCACAATCACTGGAGTCATCTGGGCAGCAGAACTCGCCATGGTGGCTATAAGTTCCTACTCTGTTCTTCCTGAATACTCTGGATGAGTCATGGAGTCTCAACTCTAAAGTGAAAAGAGTTTTCTCTATCAGACCCTAAGAAAATTGGTTGAACTCTAATTTCATAGTCCATATTAGCCTGTTTGGGGCATTAAAGACATCTAAACAGATTGCTAAAAATATTTCACCTTTAGGATTTGTTCACCAAGTGCCTCAACATACACTGGTTCCCACTCAATGGGGGGAGTGGCGGAAGCACTACTAAATGATATTAAAAGACTCATCCTAGAATACCTGACTTACTGTGAAGTATGTATAAAACAAATGTACTTCACAGGGCCCAGTTTTCCAAAGCCTTGCAGTTTCAAATACTGACCTTGCAAAAGACAGGAAATTTTCAACCACATTGTATATTGACAAAATAAAATAAAATAATAAAAAAAAATCTTGAAAAAAATGTACTTCAAAAAAAATTTATTTTAGAAAATAATAAATGCTAATTGAAAAAGAAGAAAAAAAAAAAAAAAAAAAAAAAGGACTGGAAATTTTCCCCAGGATATATAATCTCTGTTGTAAAATAAAGAATTGTAACACAGCAAGGTTGCTGGCTCAAAGACAGACAGGTTACTGATTGATATGTAAAGATACTGGAAAACTGCTATAAGAAGAGAATGTTTGCTAAAATCAAGCTTTTGTTGGTGGATTCACTTAATTGCATTACAGAATGTCACCTTGCTTTTCTTACTGAATGTTACCAGCTCTATTGTTAAACTTGTTAAACTGTACTGAGAAAAAAACCCCACCTATGTTCTCTTCCTGTAACTTCCTGGTCTGGAGAATAAATGCGGGAAGAGAACCCCAATTCATGGTTAATTTCCCAAATGGAAGGAATGCTTCTATCTTAAGGGTTCTGGGAGATTAACCCCCTTTGGGGGCTTCTCACTGCTCAGAAGAGATGGGCTTTGAGTAATCTTTGGTGGCTCCATCACCCAGGGGAAAAGGGGTGACAAATCCGTGGGAGGCAAAGCAACACAACTATCTTCCTTCATAATCAAAATTCAAAAAGGAAAAAAAAAAAGCAGAAACAAATTTCAGAAATTAGAGTTCAACCAATTTTCTTAGGGTCCAATAGAGAAATTAAAAACTATACTATAGAAAAATAAAATAACCTTCAACCTGAATTAGACACTGTGTGTCCTCAATGTATAAGAACAGATATATATTCACAGGTTGGGGTTCACATACTCTAAAATACAGGTCAACAAAAAAATTTATTCAACCCTTACCTCACTCCACATACAAAAATTAACTCAAAATGGATCAATGACCTAAATATAAGAGCTACATATGGGTACATTTTCATGACTCGGATTTGGCAATAGATTCTTCGATTTGACACCAAACGCATGAGCAACAAAAGAAAAATAATAATAAACTTCATAAAGTTTTTGTGTGTCAAAGGGCATTACCAAGAAAGTGGAAAGACATCCTACAGAACAGGAGAAAATACTTACAAATCGCATATCTGATAAAAATTTAATATCAAGAATATATAAAGAACTCTGAAAAACTCAGCAGCAAAAAGACAAATGACACAATTTTTAAAGCATGCTTGACTAAGCATATAGCATTCTTTTCTATGGCATTCTTTATAGCTATAGACAGCAAAGTTATATATTCAACTTTGCTTCTAGATAGTGTTTTCATCCTTCAGCTTAACAGAAAAGCTTGTTGGAAATAAATTAAAATATAGGGGGGACATAGAATATAAGTAGTAGAATTGTAGGAAAATATAACCTTAATGTACGCAGTCTTGTAACAATGCATAAGCAATGCAGCTTATCAGGGGCCATGACAAAGGCCAGGCCCAAGCGCACTAAACATTAATAGCCCCCCACCGGTTCCAGGAAATAGCTGGTTCAAAGCAAGGCCCCGGGGAAGGTAAACAATTGAGAAATGCGCTAAAGGGGTGCCAGCCTGCTAAAACCCACCTGTAAACCCAAAAGGCGCCAGCTGAAGCCCACCTGTAAATCTAAAAGCGCCACAGATAACCAACAGTTGATCCTATCACAATATCCGTTCAAAAAACTGTATAAAAGCTGCTTGCATTGTGAATTCGGGGCCGCTCCTGTCCTGAAAACGGGGCGACCTCCAGCATGCCGGAAATAAAACCTCTTGCCTGTGCATCGATCTCTGTGCCTCCTGGTCTTTGCGAGATGAGCCTTCCCATCAAGTTAAGATTCGTGCTTTTAGGCCGGTCTTACATGCTAATGTCATTAACTGCATGATATAAAAAGTATTAATCTCACTCAAAGAGTTTACACAAAGAGAAACTGGAAAACTTTCCATTGAACCAACCATGTAAAGTCAGTGAGGCAGTGCTCCCCTATCTTCCCTGATCTTATACTTTCCATTTTTCCAATTTGTCTCTGACCCCCTTCAACCTTGCCTCCCTTACAGTCTTTTTTGCACTTGCCCATTAAAAGTGCACATTTCTCAAAGTTTCACCCTTAGCTTTCCTCCTGCTCCTCAATAATCTCTTCACTCTAACTTCCACTGAACAAATGCTTATGACTCCCAGACCTTTCTTTTTCTTTTTGCCAAGCCTTCACCACTGAAACAGACTCAAATTTCTGAATTCTCAGTAAATATCTCAAGAATAGTTCAACAAAAAAGAGCCAGAACTTGCTGTTTTGAAGATTCCCAGTTTCTCCAAATACAAATAATATTATAATAAGAAAAAGTTCAAATCCAAGGCATTGCCAAGAAAATATGGTCTAAAAGATGACGCTGACTATAAAATTTTTTTGCTAGAACCTCAGAAGATCTAAGATAGGACTTTTAAAGACTTTAAAAGTATGACTTACAGATTACTTTAATCAAGTAGTAGATTATAAGAAGCTAAAAGCCATTGTCCCTCAAGCAAAATCCCAAGAGAGAGAATAGCTTATCCCAAAGTGACTTTTAGATGTGGCTTTTGTCTAATGAAGAGAGCCCCGAATACGATTTACAGGAGATTCACAAAGTTTGAAGAGAATTAAATTGGCAGAAACACTGCCCATGTAGACTGAAAGGGACAGAAACAGTACCAAAAAAAAAAAAAAGAAAAAGAAAAAAAAAGAAAGAAAGAAACATTCAGACTCCCAAACTTCTACAGGCAGGAAGTGGGTAGAGGAAATTACACAGCAGTAAACCCAGCCTACTTTTCATAGAAAAGGAAGGATAACTCAAGGTACACAACCAAAAGCCCAGAAGGCAGGCAGAGCTAAGAGCCATGGAGAATTACTCCCAGACCTTGAATTCTAAGCAAGGAACTACCAACTTGTGATCAGCTGAATTTCAGAACTGGTAATAAAGACACTTTTGTGCCACCTCCTTTTGAACAAGAATGCCTGTAGTGTTTAAATTACGCCTGCTCAACCACTGTATCTTAGGTACATGGGGACAGATAATTTGCCTCTTTATTTTCACAGGTCTTCAGATACAGAGGCAGTATATTCATGGACCTAAAATTAAGGAACCACACCTGAGGAACCTCATTCGAACCTGAACCTGTCTTAAATGACAGTACCCAGGACTATAAGCTGATACAGTAAAGGTGAGATTTTTACAGGATATTAGAAGGGGGGCAGTGAGTGTATTTTGCATTTGGGATGAATGTAAATAATTTCTGGCCACAGAGTGTATTGTGGTGATTTAAAATATGTTCACACATTCTTTGACATTTTCTTCAAAAGGTAGGGCCTAATTTCCTTACTCTTGAATGTGGGCTGGATGTGGTGACTTGTTTTCACAATAATAAAAAAGCAACTTCCAAAGAATAGAGTACACAGAACGGAAAATAGTAACTTACACTGAAGTAACCTGATAAATGCTACCTTAATCAAGTGGTGAGGGTTAACATCAACAGTGATGTCACATGGATTGCACCTATCCCCTAATATAGTGTGACAAGAAGGGCACTTTGCTCTGTTGTATTTCTTCCCAAAACCCACTACTATGGTCTGAATGTGTCCCCTAAAATTTATGCATTAAAAACTTGATCCTCAGTGTGGCAGTGTTGGGAGGTAGAGCCTTTAGGGAGATGTTTAGGTTGTGAGGGCTCCATCCTAATGAATGGATTAATGCTGTTATAAAAAGGGCTTGAGGCTGGCTGGTTAGCTCAGCTGGTTAGACCATGGTGTTTTAACACCAAGGTCAAGGGTTCAGATTCCTGTACCAGCCAGCTGCTGGGAAAAAAATAAAAAAATAAAAAAAGGTTTGCTCTCTTCTGCCATCTGAGGACACAGCATTAGTTCCCTTTTTTGCCCTTTTGCCTTCTGCCATGTGAGGACAGTCTTCCTCCCCTCCAGAGGATGCAGTGTTCAAAGAGCCATCTTGGAAGGAGAGACTGGACCTTCATCAGACACCAAACATGCTGGTGATTTGATTTTGGACTCCCGGCCTTCAGAACTGTGAGAAAATACATTTCCGTTCTTTATAAATTACTCAGTCTCAGGTATTCTGTTATAGAAACAAAAAACAGACTAAGATACACATAAGCCAGTCTAACCCTGAGAAAAACAACAGACAAGCCCAGATTGGGAGACATGCTACAGAATATCTAATTAGTATTCTTCAAGACTGTCAAGGTCATTTCAAAATTTACATGTATATCAAAACATCAAGCTGTACAATTTTATTTGTCAATAATACCTCAATAAAGCTGAAAAAAACAAACGTCAAGCTAATGAAAAACAAGAAAAGGCTGAGAAACAGAGATCTGAGAAGCTTGTGAGACATGACAAGTTAATGAAATTTAGTTATTTTAGTTAGCAATTTAGTCGTACCTTGGATCAGATCCTGGACCAAAACTGGTATAATACAAATATATCTGGAGTTTAGTAAGTAATAAAGTACCAGTGTTAGTATCTTATTTTGACAAATGTACCATAAGATGTTAGTGGGGAAAAGTGGATGAGAAGTATAAGGGAACTCATTGTACTCTCTTTGCAACTTCTGTGTAAATCTAAAATAATTAAAAAATAAAATTAATCTCTAGCCAAAACCAAAACAAAACCATACAAACAAAACCATGGTAAAAGGACTGAATGAGTCAATGCATTAAAATACGTTTAGAACAGTACCCGTAACATAGTGCAGACATGATAAATACTAGCTGTTATTATTCTTATATTAAACACTCAATAGATATTTGCTAAATGGATGAAAATTAAAACAGATGACAAACCAACAATAGCTATCATCATTATTCCATTCTTGTTACACTGCCCTATTTCTCATTATTTTCCAGCAAAAATAAAGTGTGACGATTAATTTTTTTTTTTTTTTTAAAGCAGAAGTAATGGTGTACTCAGAAACTTCAACTTCCTGCTTGCTCACTTTCCCTTGGATCACTTGCTCTGGAGGAAGCCAGTTGCTATGTTAACATAGCAGTTATAGTCAACAAGCACCAAAGAACTGAGGCTTTCCAACAGACACATGAGTAAGATGAAGGCAGATTCCCCAGTCCCAGTGAAGCCTTGGGATGACTGCAGCCCTGGCTGACAACAAATGCAAATCATGAGGGACCCTGAGCTAAGATGCTCCCAAATTCCTATCTCAATTCCTATGTGAGATAATAAATATTTATTACTGTAAGCCTCTAAGTTTTGGGGTAATTTGTTATGTAGCAATAGATAACTAATGTATGCATCTTCTCCTTTATTAATTCATTCAACAGATATTTATCAAATACCTACTTTAATATTTTCAGGCTATAATGGAGAAAATATTAATAATAAGTTGTAGGTTTCTTGAAGGCATGATTTAACAAGACACTGTGGTGGACACAGACCTGTGGTGTTTGTCCAGCAGACCTAATTCCTTTGTAGAACTGCTCCTTACCTATTCCCTGTGATATCAGCTGTCAATCTATACCTTACCTCTTACTCTACCCCTGGTCAAAGAGCTGGGCAAATAGTACAAACGTAAATTGCCCTAATTACTGTAAATAGTGACTTCTCCATGGGTAGCCATGTGACCTAGGCAGGGAAAATAAGATTCCACCTTTAAATGACACAAATATTTTGGGAACACAGAAGGACCTGAAAAGATGGGTCTGGGCCTGCTAGCCGTCATCTTACCTCCACACAAAGTCAGCTTGTGTAAAGAATGAAATGAAGGGAACCAGACGCAGCTAAGAGATATTTGAAGCCAAGAACCAAATTTGGGCTTCCTAAGTATATAATCTCTTGCCTAATTTAGTTTGACACTAATGTAGGTATTTTGCTTTTTGTTTTTTAAATGTAAGTTGTATTAAGTGCTAAAGAAAGGTTCGAAAATATCCCAGGAATTCAGACTATCAGATACAGTTGAGATAACTGGGGAGGAATTCATGGCAGGGGCATTCAGTAATATAGGTGTTAAATGGAGAGGATTTCACCAAGTGAAAATGGGGATGGGTAACAAACATTCCAAACAACAACAAGAAAGAACATGGCATGTATGGAAATGCAATCCAGCTTGGTTGGAAAGTACAATATAAACAAATGATGAATCACAGAACCCTTAAATGATATTTTTAGAAGACTCAGCTGTTTTCTCTGGATGAAGGAAGTGTGTTTTGCGGGTGTCACTGGATGATTGATCAAACACATTTTGTGATCAACAAATGTTTGGGTGTCATCACTCGATTAATTAGGCACTCACTAGCTTTATCATCATAATTCGATTGAGGCTTTTCTATTGTATCCACAAGATTATTAAATGACTTATTAAAATACAGATATACTTCTTCTGTTATTGGCTTCTAATCTATTTAGGTTAACAAACCTGGCAATAAAAAAAGTTTAGCTTATTTGGCAGTTAATCTGAGCTGGTTCCTAGTGACTACCCCTCATTATTTTTGCCACTTACATCTTGGGTAATATTACTAAGATCTCTTTAATTAATTACACACAGAGATTAGAAATGCAAACTCGGACTTCCAGGAAGATGGAAGACTACAAGTGCCCAGGGAGCATTCCTCCTACAGAAGAATATCTAAACAGGCCCACTGCCACAGCTGCTGCAGCTGCTGAAGCCACTGTCTGGTCCCAGAACAATCGCCCATTATAGAGCAGCTCCCCACAGAACAGCAGACCTATGGGTGGCCCTTTGCTGCAGATGCAGACTCTGCAGAAGTGAGGGAGGCAGTTGCAACCACTTCTACCACTGCCACTGCCATGAGGTACCCCCACTGCCACCAGTGACACTGCAGATGTGAGGGAGGCATTTACAACCACCGGCATCACTGCTGCCACCACAAAGTAACCCCTGCTGTCTCCAAGAACACTGCAGATGCGTGGGAGGTAATCGCAACCACCACTGCTCCAGTCACCACCATGAGCAGCACTTTCAGGCAGCCACCACCATCGTGAAAGCAGCTCCCTACCGATGGAGCCACCACTGTCACACAGGCAGCCTGCCAAAGGTACTACTACAGCCAGTGCTGCTGCAAGGGAAGGCTGCTACCACAGCAGCAGCTTCACCAGCCACTGCTGCTGTGCAGGTGGACTGCTGACCACTCGACTGCACTGACACAGGGGGGTCAACAGCAGAGTCCAGGGAAGGAGAGTAACAGAAGAAGCAATCACTCTTCCAGATAACCAGACGTCAACTTAGAGATACTAGAAATACGAAAAAACATGAAAATATAAGTCCACCAAAGGAATACACTTACTCTCAAGTACCAGACCCCACAGAGGAGGAAACCCTTGAAATGACTGAAACAGAATTCCAAAAAAAAAATTTATGTTGTCAGAGTTATGCTGTCATTATGTTGTCAGAGTTAGACAACATAGTGAATTGATCAAAACTATCCAAGATATGAAAGAGGAAATTTACAAAGAGATTAATACCTTAAAAAAGAATGTAGCAGAACTCATAGAACTGAAGGAGTCACTCAACGAAATAAAAAATGCAACTGAGACCTTAAATATCAGGCTAGAGCAGTCAGAAGAAAGAATTTCTGATCTTGAACACAGTCTCTTAGAAATGACTCAGGTAGACAAAAAGAAAAAGAAAAAAAATTTTTTTAAATGGAGAAAATCTAAGAGAGCAAGCAGGCAATCTTAAGCATGCAAACATCTAAATCATGAGTGTTCCAGAAGGGGAGGAGAAAGGAAAAGGCATTGAGAACATAGTCAATAAAATAATAGCAGAAAACATCCCTGACATAGGAAAAGACATGGACCTTCAGATTCAGGAGGCTCAAAGATCCCCAAACAGATCCAATCCAAAAAGGTCCTCTCTGAGACACATTATAGTCAAACTGACAAAGCTCAAAGACGAAGAGAATCCTAAAAAGAGCAAGAGAAAAGCATCAAGTCACCTATAAGGGAGTCCTCATCAGACTAAGCAGATTTCTCAACAGAAACTCTATAAGCCAGAAGAGAATGAGATGATAAATTCAAAATATTAGAAGAAAAAAACTGCCAGCCAAGCATATTATACCCAGCAAGGCTACCCTTCAGAAATGAAGGAGAAATAGTATATTTCCCAGACAAACAAGAACCATGGAAGTTCACCACCACACAATCAGTCCTACAAGAAATCTTCAAGAGAGTCCCACATCTAGAAACCAAAAAATGATCATCACTACCATGAATACACAAGAAGGAACAAAACCCACTGGTAGAACAAAAATACAAATGAAAAAGACAAAGAAACTGTATCTTACCACTTCCCAAAACCAACAAACACCAAAGACAAACAATAAAAGGGAAAGAAACAAAAGATATTTAAAACATCAAAATGAAAATTGCTAAAATGCCAAGAGTAAGACAATACCTTTCAGTAACAACCCTAAATGTAAATGGATTAAATTCCCCACTCAACAGACATGGACTGGCTGACTGCATTAAAAAGCTAGACCCATGGGCCGGCCCGTGGCTCACTCGGGAGAGTGTGGTGCTGATAACACCAAGACCATGGGTTCGGATCCCATATAGGGATGGCCGGTTCGCTCACAGGGTGAGCGTGGTGCTGACAACACCAAGTCAAGGGTTAAGATTCCCTTACCGGTCATCTTTAAAAAAAAAAAAAAAAAAAGCTAGACCCAACTACATGCTGTCTGCAAGAGACTCACCTCATGTGTAAAGACACACACAGACAAAGTGTGAAGAGATGAAAAAGATCACACAAATGGAAACCAAAACCAAGCAGGAGTAGCTATTCTTATATCAGATAAAATAGACTAAACCAAAAACTATAAAAAGAGACAAAGAAGGTCACTATATAAGGATAAAGGGGTATATCCAGCAACAAGACAAAACAATCACCAATATATATATGCACCCAACATCGGAGCACCCAGATATATAATGCAAACACTATTAGACCTAATGAAAGAGACAGACCCAAATACAATAATAGTTGGGGGCCTGAACATCCCTCTCTCAACATTGGACAGATCACCTAGGCAACAAATCAACAGGGAAATACAAGATTTAAAGCACTTTGGACCAATAGGACTTCACAGATATCTAGAGAACATTTCATGCAACAACCACAGAATATACATTCTTCTCATCAGCACATAGAACAGTCTCAAGGACAGACCACATGTCAGGTCAAAAATCAAGTCTCGATAATTTTTTTAAAAACTGAAATAACCTCAAGTATCTTTTCAGAACACAATGGATTAAAACTAGAAATAATAACAAACATAAATCTGGAAGCTATACAAACACATAGAAACTAAACAACATGCTCTTGAATGACATATGGGTCAAAGAAGAAATTAAACAGGACATCAAAAAATTTCTTGAACCTAACGAAAATAAAGAAGCATCACACCAAAACCTGTGGGATACTGCAAAAGTAGTAGTAAGAGGGAAGTGTATTGCAATAAACATTTACATCAAAAGAATAGAAAGTTCAAATAAATGACCTAATGCTTCACCTCAAAGAACTAGAAAAACGAGAACAATTTAATCCCAAAATTAGTAGACAGAAAGAAATAATTAAGATCAGAGCAGAACTAAATGAAACAGACACCCCCAAAATGATACAAAAGATCAATGAAAAAAAAGTTGGTTTCTGGAGAAGATAGACAAAAGAAACAAACCATTAGCTAGGCTAACTAAAAAAAGAGAAGACAGAAGTAACAAAACTTAGAAATGGAAAAGGAGACATTACAACCAATACCACAGAAATACAAAGAATCCTTTGAAACTGTTGTAAACAACTATATGCCAACAAACTTGAAAATGTGAAGGAAATGGCTAAATTTCTGGACACATAAAAACTACCAAGACTGAACCTTAAAGAAAAAGAAAACCTGAACAAACCCGTAACAAGCAACAAGACTGAAGCAGTAATCAGCACTTTCCCAACAAAGAAAATTCCAGGACTGGATGGCTTTACTACTGAATTCTACCAAACCTTTGAAGAGGAATTAATACCAGTTCTTGTCAAACTATTTCAAAAGACTGAAACAGAGGCCATTCTCCCATACTCATTCTATGAGGCCAGCATGACCCTGATACCAAAACCATACAAAAAAAGAAAACTATATTCCAATATCTTTGATGAACATAGATACAAAAATCCTCAATAAAATATTAGCAAACAAAAAACAGTAACACATTCAAAAAATTATACACCATGGTCAAGTGGTATTCATCCTAGGGATGCAAGGATGGTTCAACATATGCAAGTCAATAAATGTGATATACCACATCAACAAAATCTAGGACAAAAACCATATGATTATTTCATTAGATGCAGAAAAAGCATTTGACAAAATTCAACATTTTTTCATGATAAAGATTCTCATCAAATTAGGTATAGAAGAAAAGTATTTCAACACAATAAAAGCCATATATGACAAACCCACCACCAATATCATCCTGAAAAGCTCTCAGCTTTTCCCTTAAGAATGGGAATAAGACAAGGATGCCTACTCTCACCACTCCTATTTAACACAGTATTGGAAGTACTAGCCAGAACAATCAGACAAAAGAAATAAAAGGCATCCGGATTGGAAAAGACAGAGTCAAACTGTCCCTGTTTGCAGATGACAATGATCCTATACATAGAAAAGCCTAAAGACTCTACAAAAAAACTCTAAGAATTGATAAACAATTTTAGTAAAATTGCAGGATAGAAAATCAACATGCAGGGGCCGGCCTGGTGGCGCACTGGATAGTGCGCCGCTTGGGAAGCGTGGCGGCGCTCCCGCCCGAGGGTTCGGATCCCACATACAGACCGGTTCCCGCTCACTGGCTGAGCGAGGCGCGGGAGCAATGCCGAGGGTTGCGATCCCGTTGCCGGTCCCCGGTCCGGTACGGGGGCAACACTGAGGGTTGCGATCCGTTGCCGGACACGGAAAAAGACAAAAGACAAAAGACAAAAAAAAAAAAAAAAGAAAATCAACATGCAAAAACCAGTTGGGTTTTTATACTCCAACAACAAGCTAGCAGAAAAAGAAATCAAGAAAGGTAGCCCATTTATGATAGTTACAAAAAAATTAAACATCTAGGAATAAATTTAACCAAGGGGGTGAAAGATATCCAGAAGTACAAATCACAGGTGAAAAAAATTGAACAAGACATCAAAAGATGGAAAGACATTCCATGCCCTTGGATCGGAAGAATTAACATTGTGAAAATGTCCATACTAGCCAAAGCTATCTACAGATTCAATGCAATCTCCAAGAAAACACCAATAGTATTTTTCACAGAAAAACAATCCTGCCATCATATAGGACAACAAAAGACCCCAAACAGCCAAAGCAATCCTGAGTAAAAAAAAAGCCAGAGGCATAACACTACCTGACATCAAATAATACTAAAAAGCTATAGTAACCAAAACAGCACAGTACTGGTATAAAAACAGAGACTCAGACTGATGGAACAGAATAGAGAACCAAGAAATCAGCCCAGATACTTACAGCCAAATGATCTTTGACAAAGGCACCAAGAACATACATCAGAGAAAAGTTGCCTCCCCAATAAATGGTGCTGGGAAAATTGGACATCCATATGTAGAAGAATGAGACTAGACCCGTACCTCTCACCATACACCAAAATCAAGTCAAAATGGATTAAATACTTTAATATAAGACCTGAAAGTATAAAACTCCTAAAAGAAAACATATGGGAAACACTTCAGGTGTAGAAATGGGCAAAAACTTTACAAATATGATCCCCAAAGCACAGGCAAAAATAGGAAAAATAAACAATTGGGATTATCTCAAACTAAAAAGCTTCTGCACAGCAGAAGAAACAATTAGCAGAGTGAAAAGACAACCTACAGTGTGGGAGAAAATATTTGCAAACTATACATCTGACAAAAGATTAATATCCAGAACATACAAGGAACTCAAACAACTTAACAAAAAAAAAAAAACAAATAACCTGATTAAAAAATGGGCAAAGGAGCTGAATAGGCATTTCTCAAAGGAAGATATACAAATAGCCAGCAGACATATGAAAAAATGCTCAACATCACTCAGCATCAGGAAAATGCAAATCAAAACCACACTGAAATATCGACCATCTCACCACAGTTGGCTATTATAAAAAAAAATGCTGGTGAAGATGCAGAGAAAAGGGAATCCTCCTACACTGTTGGTGTAAATTGGTGCAGTCATTATGGAAAATGGTATGGAGGTTCCTCAAACAACTACACGTAGAACTGCCATACGATCCAGCAATTCCACTGCTGGATGCATACCCAAAGGAATGTAAATCATGTCAAAGGGATACCTGGGCTCCCTTGTTTATCACAGCTCTATTTACAATAGCTAAGAGTTGGAACCAACCTAAAGGTCCATCTTTGGATGACTGGATGAGGAAAATGTGGTATATTTACACAATAGAATACTACTGAGCCACGAAGAAGAATAAAATACTGCCATTTGCAGCAGCATGGATGAACTTAGAGAAAATTATGTTAAGTGAAATAAGCCAGGCACAGAAAGAGAAATACCACATGTCCTTAATCTTAAGTGGGAGCTAAAAAAAAAAATAAAATTTTAAAAAGAAGAAGAAATAAAGAAAGATACAACAATTACAATAATACTACATTGAACTTTCAAAAAGAGAGAACAAAACTGAGGTTACCAGAGGTGGGAAAGGGGGAGGGGGCAGGTGGTTAAGGGAAGAATTTGTAAAGGACCGTGAAAAATGATTACATTGTGTAATGTTGAATATACTAATTATCCTGATTTGAGTATCACATATTGCACACAGGTACTGATATTCAACTCTGTACCCTACAGATGTATACAATCAAATATGTTTCAATAAAAAATACAAATAAATAAATTACACGCAGAGCTATCTAGAAAGCTTAGAAACATGATAAACTTGAAACTTATAAAGCTTTCAATTTAAAAAGTCCTGCTTTCTGTTTCCCCAATACCATATATCATTTTTTAAAAATCCATTCAAAAGTGTTAAGAATGGATTAACACTACATAGAATAATTTACTCAAAATAGATCAAAAACCTAAACCTAAGAGCTAAAACTATAAAACACTTAGAAGAAAACATAGAAGGAAAAGTATCAAGACACTGGATTTGGCAATGGTTTCTTGGATATGATACCAAAAGAACAGGCCACAAAATGAAACATAGATAAACTGGACAACATTGAAATTAAAATTCATGTGCATCAAAGGACACTATCTGAAGAGTAAAATGACAATCCACAGAACGGGAGAAAATATTTGCAAATCATATATCTGATACATGATTGATATCCAGAATATATAAAGAGCTACAACTCAACAACAATAAAAAAAAACCTGCTTAAAAAATGGGCAAAAGACATGAATAGACATTTCTCTAAAGAAGATACACAAATGGCCAAGAAGCACATGAAAAAATGCTCAACATCACTAATAAATAAGGAATTCAATTCAAACTACAATAAGATTCCACTGTACACCCATTAGAATGGCAACTATCCAAAAGAAAAAAAAAAAAAAGTAAAGAAAAAGAAATCAAGAAAAGTACTGGAATGGATGTGCAGAAATTGGAACCTTTGCGCATTGCTGGAGAGAACCATAAAAAGATGCAGCCCCTGTGGAAAAGTTTGGCAGTTCCTCAAAAAGATAAACAGAATCATAGAATTACCATATGCTCCAGCAAGTCTACTCCAAGGTATATACACAAAAGAATTAAAAGCAGGGACTGAAATAGTATTTGTATATCCATGTTCATACCAGCATTATTCACAATAGCCAAAAGGTGGAAACAACACAAGTGTCCGTCAACAGACAAACAGATAAACAAAATGTGGTATATATATATATATATATACTATGGAATATTATCCACCCTTAAAAAGAATGAAATTCTGATACATGCTACAACGTGAATAAATTTTGAAGACACTATGCTAAGTAAAATAAGCTGGACACAAAATGACAAATATTGCATGGTTCCATTTATATGAGGTACCTAGAACAGGCAAATGCATAAAGATAGAAAGTAGAATAGAGATGTAAGAGAGGTGGGAATAGGCAGCTATTGTTTAAAGGGTGCTAAATATCTACTAGGCACAATGAAAAAGTTCTGGATATAGTAGTGATGGTTATACAACATTGTGAATATACTTAATATCACTGGACTATATTCTTAAAAATGGTTAAAATGGTAAATTTTGTTATATTTTACCACAATTTTTAAAAAAGTGCTAAGAATGGGCTTGGGCCAGAGACCTTCTTCATTTATCTTGGCAGTAGAGCAGTGGCATACATGGAATGAAGCTGACAGCCAACAAGCCAGTACACGAATACCAGACAAACACAGCAGTTTCAGCATTGCTGGGCAGGATATACTGTTACCCTGAGTTTAGGACAAGGAACTTACATCCAAAAACTGTTTCCGAGTCCTCTTTTTTTTTTTTTTTTTCCGTTTTGTCTTTTTTCGTGTCCGGCAATGGATTGCAACCCTCAGTGTCGCGCCCGTACCGGACCAGGACCAGCAACGGGATCACAACCCTCGGTGCTGCACCCACACCTCGCTCAGCCAGTGAGCGGGAACCGGACTGTATGTGGGATCCGAACCCTCGGCGGGAGCGCCACCGCGCTCCCAAGCGGCGCACTGTAGCAGTGCGCCACCGGGCCGGCCCTCCAAGTCCTCTTAAAACTTGGTTTCCTGGCTTTCTCTCAAGCATCCCATCTGTCCACAAGAATAGAAACTGACAGCCTGAATGGCAACAATCTCAAAGAAGTACAACACCAGGGGCTACATGTTGGCAGGCTACTAGTCAGAGGCTGAGGACTTCAGCAGTGCCAAAGCCCTGTTCTCACAGGGTCAATGAGTGTGCAAAGATGTTCATCTCTCTCTCTCTCCCCCACTTTTTAAATCTTTTTACTAAAGTATACTATGCTTACAGAAAAGGGCACATGATAAGGAAAAATTTAAGTTAAGTAATCTCAAATGTATCTCTTTATTAACTGGAAATTTAAAAACAAAATTACTTCAGCACAAACAGTATTATATTAATTGCCAAATGTTAAATAAGTTCTCCTCATTTATTTTTTTCCCCAAGTGTAATGACTCTATATACCTGTCAAAATATTCAAGTTATATATTAGATGGCCAATTTAGCAATAAGACTGAGAGAACTTAAGTATGTCAAATGCTGCCCACAGATCATATAACAAATCTCAAAAGGCTGTTATTTAAGACCAAAATAGATGCAAAAACATTATATAATTTTTTTAAAAGACTTGGATTAAAAAAAAAACAAGTACTATATTAATACAGCAGTCTAATCTTCAATATATCAAAAATATTAAATTGCACAAATATTATACAATTCTTACATACAACATACCCAAAAACGTTACTTTTCAACTGATAAGTTATTGACTCCTGAATAACTCTGATTTTATTTCTTTCAAAACTACATGACCATTTAATCTTACACTTTTCTTTCACTAGCTATTATTGGCTCCATATTATATAACTATTCAATCAAATTAGTAATGTTAACAAAATACTTTTTTATTGTTTTTGTTTTTCATTTTTATTTTTAACAAAAGGTTTTTATAGGATTTTTGGGGGGGTGGTAAAAAATTCCCTTCTGTAAAAGGTATTTTTTGTAAATATCTAATTCAGAGTTAGTTCGGATTTAAATAATAAGTTTTAGATTTCCATGTTTGCTTTTTAGCAAGTGTGAAAACAATAAAAATTACAATAGCTTTCTACAGAAAACAAAATTTTTTATTCTTTCTCTTAGTCTGTTGTTGTAGACTTTAGGTATTGTCTTCTATAAATTATACCTTGGAACTGTAAGTTTAAGACCATGACTTCAGAACACAAACTATTATGAAACACCTCATAGAGTTACAAGAGTTGACATTCAGAATTAAAATTCAAATAAATCCCATGTTCTAAACGTGATGTAGTTTACGGCTGTACCACCCTAAATGTGCCCAATCTCATCTGATCTTGGAAGCTAAGCAGGGTCAGGTCTGGTTAGTACTTGGATGGGAGACCACCTGGGAATACCAGGTGCTGTAGGAGTAAGTAAGTAAGTAAGTAAGTAAGTAAGTAAGTAAGTAAGTAAGTAAGTAAGTAAGTAAGTAAGTAAGTAAGTAAGTAAGTAAGTAAGTAAGTAAGTAAGTAAGTAAGTAAGTAAGTAAGTAAGTAAGTAAGTAAGTAAGTAAGTAAGTAAGTAAGTAAGTAAGTAAGTAAGTAAGTAAGTAAGTAAGTAAGTAAGTAAGTAAGTAAGTAAGTAAGTAAGTAAGTAAGTAAGTAAGTAAGTAAGTAAGTAAGTAAGTAAGTAAGTAAGTAAGTAAGTAAGTAAGTAAGTAAGTAAGTAAGTAAGTAAGTAAGTAAGTAAGTAAGTAAGTAAGTAAGTAAGTAAGTAAGTAAGTAAGTAAGTAAGTAAGTAAATAATAAGTAAACAAACCTGACATAAAGCATAAAATGGGAAACTTATTTATCTATTTTTTAAAAAAGCATTCTAAGCTGATTTAAATATCCTCAGGCTGTTTAATTTCACCAAATCCTGACAAAGGATGGTTGAATGTCTATTTAAAGATTAGTTTCACTAGTTTCTCTGGAGGCTTTTCTTCACTACATTGTTAAAAGTAAAAGTCAACCTTAAATACAAGAATTATCAGAAACAAACTTGTATGGCTTGCTTATATACCGAAATACGATATCTATGGGCTGGCCGGATAGTTCAGTTGGTTATAGCACAGCCTTATAACAACAAGGTCACAGGTTTGGATCTCCATTATCGGTCAGCGACCAAAAAAAAAAAGATATCTAAGCTTCCTTGATAGCTATTTGGAGAAAGGCAACATAATCTCAAAATGGTGACTGAGTGTGGATAAAATAAACTGGCATTTTGTTTACTCTCTACATCCTACCCTTACATATGTCTCCATATATTTACACACACAGGAATAAATGTATATATGTATGTAAGAGTGTATGTGTTTTTGTTTAGTTTTTAAGTTTGCTTCTTCTATAACACAAAGCAAAGAAGTAGTGGTGTCACTGCTCAGGCTTGTGAAGCTACAACGGTGCATTACCAGGCTCAGCATAAAGTGAGTATTAATCATAGGTTTTAGCAGGTTCTTACTTCTTACTGGCCAGAATTACACAAGAAGACAAGTATTTAGTTTCAATCAGAAGAACTTTTGGAAATTAAAAATAAATGAATATTCTCCTCTGAGATTAGATGTTTACCTCTGCTTCAGACATAATGCTGGGCTTTTCATCCAGAGCCCAGCCTGTCCTGATTCTGTAGAGTGAGTATGGTCAGTGTATATCCTTCTCATCTAATTGATTATAAATGACAGGAGTGAGCATATAAAGAGTTGGTCAGAAAAAAAAAGTAGATCAGAAAAGGTAAAAATCTATCTTCCTCTCTGTCTGTGGAAAACCCAACCCGAAACTAGAGGAGTGCTTGGTAGATACATTAAAACAAGTCTAGGGCCAGCCCGGTGGCGCACTGCTACAGTGCGCCGCTTGGGAGCGCGGCGGCGCTCCCGCCGAGGGTTCGGATCCTACATACAGACCGGTTCCCGCTCACTGACTGAGCGAGGTGCGGGCGCAACACCGAGGGTTGCGATCCCGTTGCCGGTCCCGGTCCGGTACGGGTGCGACACTGAGGGTTGCGATCCATTGCCGGACACGAAAAAAGACAAAAAAAAAAAAAAAAAAAAGTCTAGAATAGGCAACAACATTAGCCATTTTTAAAAAGGGCAATAAAGGGAAGAGTTCTATATTTCAGGATCTCTACATGCAGGGCATCTCAAAATGTGTATGCAAGAATAATTCAATGGAAGAAAAGAGAAATAACATTACTTAATGGTTCGGCAGTGAGGCCAAGAAGTCACAAAAGAAAAACCAAAACATCTTTATAAAATACCAAAATTCAGCCCTAAATAAAGAAATAACTATAAATAACCATAAAGATATAAGTTACCCCTCCCAAAATTAGTGTTTAAAAAAAGAAAACACTCTTATGATAATCTTTACTTAAGTTCCAAGAAATGAAAAAAACAATAATGGGGGTAAGTAGGCAAAAAATAAAATTTTTCTGAAGACACATGTCAGATTCCAACAGTCCTCAAGGCTTGGGTTCCTCAGTGATTTAAGGCCAAACAAGACAGGATTTCAGTCGCACAAGTAAAGCACGTAATGTTTACCCTTTGTTGGTAAAACATTCACCTCAAAGCTTTCTGCATACTTTTACAATTGAATAATGTTTTATTCTTGCAAAACTTTTATTTCTGTTGAAGAAAAACATTCACTACAAGCAAAGTAATTGGGTCAGTAGTGTATACTCATTTTCTCTAGCCACTTAGGTTTCCATAAAGGTTTAGTGCCGTAGTTATTTCTCTATTATTTTGGCTTCCTCCTATTCCAAAGGCTTTATATACTGTGGTTTTTAAAATAAAGTTAATGCATAAGCTTGGCTGCTGATTTTCAAATGCACTTTTTAGACCAAAAAAAGAAGTAATACAGAGAAACTGAGCAGGAGAGAGAAATTTAAATAGGGAAAGGGGTAAAAAAACCACCATTATGAGTTCCTGAATAAATAATCCCAAGTACTCCACAAATTATAGTAAGTAAAAGAAATATGCCCACATATATTGAATTATCACTGTAAAAATCTGATAACAAGTTCTATTAACACATCAAATCATATTGTGGCTATCTTTAACAGGGTAGTACTCAACCCTAGATGAATACTGAAATCATCTGGGGAGCTTTAAAGAATGCTGATGCCTAGGTCCCAGTCCCACAGATTCTTATTTAATTGGTCTGGAGTATGGTCTGAGCATCAAAATTTTTAAAGCTCCACAGGTGATTCTTATGTGTGACCATGGTTGAGAAACATTGCTTTAAAATGACATAAATTGAAGACACTAATTTATTTGCTTTGGGATATATGAATAGACATAAACATACACCAGAGTTCAACAAACACCTGGTCATCCTTCTTGGAAGCAATCTCTTGAAATCCTAGGACAATTAATTTTCTCACAAGTTCATCCAATGTCAGCAGTGTGAAAATAACTTTGACTTGGATGCCTATACGTGTTCTAAAAACTGAAAGCTTGATGTGGAGTATTTCACAAATAACACTTACCTAGAAGCTGGGAGAAGTACTAACCAAGGATCCAGGTCTGACAAAAACATTTCCTGTAGGATTAGGGCCGTATATTTTACTGCCAGTCAAGGTTCTATTATTGTTCACTTTTTTCTTTACAACTTTCTTTGACTTAAGAATATATTTGTATTACAAAGATTTTGTAGGTTAAAGTGTAATTTCAATCATTTTCATAGTGACCACTTTTTTTTAACTACTTTTAAGTATAAGTAATGTAAAATAAACTGCACATATTTAAAGAGTACAATTTTATAAGTTTTGATGTATGTATACACCCATGAAACCATCGCCATAATTAACTTTTTTTCATGTACCCCTCTATAAATCTAATCCATCCCTCCCTCTACCTTTATTCCCAGGCAACTACTGATTTGCTTTCTGTCACTATAGATTACTTTGTATTTTCTAGAATTTTATATGAATAGATCATACATTACGTATTCTTTTTGTCTGGCTTATTTAACTCAGCAAATGCTTTTGAGATCCAACCATTTTGTTGTATGCATTTAAAGTTCTTTCTTTTTTATTGTATCAAAGTTTTTTCTTTTTCAATTTTATATATAGTGGCATATTCCTATCAATGCTTTTTTTGGATCACCATACTATATAACTATCATGTTTGCTTGGCACACAAAATTGTGAGAAGCTAACAAAAGCTCCTGCATGTTGGTGCCAATGGTTTTTGAACAAAATCAGTCTGGTGATCCCGTTTTAGCAGCTATGTCTAAAGCAAATAAGTCACTTATCTGTCTCAGATACCTTCTCTGGAAAATGGGGATATACCATCCTTGAATATACCTATGTAATTCACCTACATAAATTAGATTGCTTAAGGACTCCCTGTCTTCTAAGACCTATTGGGTCTACAGAGATAGGTAAATCTTCAAGGAACACAGCTATGCCTATTTGTTTACATATCATCTATAACTGCTAAAACAAAACTGAGTACAGTCATCCCTTGATGTCCATGAGGGGTTGATTCCAGGACCTCTGTGAATACCAAAATCTGTGGGTGCTCAAGTCCCCGATGTAAAATGGCACAGTATTTGCATATAACTTAACACAATCCTCTTGTATACTTTAAATCATCTCTAATTATAATACCTAATATGATGTAAATGCTATGTAAATAGTTATTATACTGCAAGGTTTAGGGAAGAATGACAAGAAAAAAAGTCTGTACATGTTCAGTACTGACACATTTTTTTTTTCCACAAATATTTTTGATCTGCAGTTGGTTGAATCCATGGATGCAGAACCTATGCATACAGAGGGCTGACTGTACTTGTGACAGACATTAGGCTATCAAAATCAAATATCTGCCCTTTGAAAAAAAGTTTACCAACCTCTGTTCTAAGTAATTATGAATGTTCCTAAAACTAGCCAAAATATCATTTGTACTCATTGTATTTGTTTAGATGTACTGATTGACAAAAATAATTCTACTGTTAAAAAAAAAATCTTTTTATGCCACACTGGTTAAAAAGATCTAAGAAAAACCATAGGAAATTAAAAACTCCCTGTGGGGGAGAATCAGATCGCAGAATAGACGGTCCCCAGTGACACTCTTTCCCACAATCGACCAACTTACAACTATTAAAAAAGCAACTACTGCCAAGCTGGGGCCACTAGAGCTCAAGGGAAGAGGAGGAGAGACCTACGGAGTTCATGAAGTTAGAAGAAGCTGCGATGAGAGAAAGAAGGGACTACTCCAACTGTTTCAAGTCCCAGCCATTTCAAGTCTAGCTCTGGTGAGCACACAGAAGAAGAGCTGGCAAAAACCACAGCTGTGCCCTTTGTGTGAAGTTGCTTGGAGAATACAGGGGAGAGGGGGGTCTTGGTGGACCCCAGGCCAGCAAGACTACTGACAGGGTTCCCCCATGTGAGTGAAGGGCCCCAGACACCTGAAAAAAGGAGCCACTCAAAGGCCAGTGAGTCATAGGGATTGGTGCATGGCCCACCCCATGGGAAGGGTTTGGAGTGCAGGGGGTGGGGCAGACAGGCCCACTGGGGGAACACTGGGGCACAGCATGGACAGGTAATCTGCCCACCAATCAGCACAGGACCACTCAGAGGAGACTGGTCAGGAATATAGAAGTGCAAGGGGTGCAGTTTGCTGAAAAGACTTAGATCCAGACCATAGTTTCCACACAATCCAGGTGTATCAGACCTCACAAGACCCAGAAGCACTTAAAAGGTCAACAATTAAAACCTGAGATGCACAAAAAGCCTTCCCCAAGGAATCAGCAGCAAAGCAACAATTAGCTCAACCACAGGACTCAAGTGCTGGTCCCCACAGGAAGTTCCCCCATTTCTGAAGTAAGCAAAGGACAACAAATTAGTTCTAGTGCAGAGTTTAAGTGGTGGGGGTAGCTAATAATCCAACACAGAAGTGAAAGAAAGCACAAAACACCCACAGATCAGAGACAAAGTTCTGATGTTAACCAGTTTAGGTCTAACATCACCAAAGAATACCTATAAAACCTAAAAGAACTAGAAGCCCCCTGGCTCCCAAGCCAGGGTGAGGGGATCCCAAGGGCCTTAGCCATGCCCCCCGGATATCCACATCTAACCCAGTGACAACTGAGCTGCCACCAGAAGCCCCTGGGCTCTCGAGCCAGGATGGGGGAAGTACAAGGGCTTCAGCCATGCCCCCCTAACATCCGCATCCAGTCCAGTGACAACCAAGCCACTGCAGAAGCCCCCCAGGCTCACAAGCCGGGGGTGGGGGGGCCAAGCTCCTTAGCCACACCGCTCCCACAACATCCACATCCAGCCAGTGATGGCTGAGCTACCGCAGAAATCCCTAGGCCCCTGATTTGGGGTGGGAGAGGTTAAAGACTCCGCATCCAGCCCAGCAATGACCAAGTTGCTACCAGAAGCCCCCAGGGATTCCAAACAGAGGAGAGGGTGGAGCGGGGAGCCAAGGGCCTCAGCTACACCCTCCTGATGACCACATCTACCCCAGCAACAACCAAGCCTCCACAGAAGCCCCACAGTCTCCTGAGCAGGGTGGGGGTGGCCAAAGGTCTCAACCATCCCCCCCAAGTCGACATCCCACCCAGTGACAACTGTGCTGCTGCCAGAAACCTCCAGGCTCCCCAGCCAGGGTAGGAGAGGGCTGAGGGCCTCAGCCATGCCATGCTGATGTCCAAATCTGGGCTGGCAACAACCAACCCACTGCCAGAAGCTCCCCATGCCTCCCAGCCAGGATGGGGTGGGGGCTGAGGGTCTCAGCCACACCCCCCAATGTCTGCATCTAGCCAGCAATGACCGGCCCACCATTGGAAGCCCCCTGGGCTCCCAAGCCAGGGTGCAGGGATGTCAAGGGCCTCAGCCACGCCCCCGACATTCACATCCAGCCCAGTGACAACTGAGCCACTGCTAGAAACCCCCCAGGCTTCTGAGCTGGAGTAGGGGGAGCCCACAGACTTTAGCCATGCCTCCCCCACCCTCTGCAACCAGGCCAGTGAAGGAGCTGGTTGTGGGCCCTCACATCCGTTTCTCTACCCTCTTCCCACCTGCCCCTTCCACTGCTCTGCAACGACATCTTTGCATGTAAAAAAATAATAATAAATAAATAGAAAAGAATACACCAGACACAAAAAGGAAATAAAATAAAAATTAAAGTCTATTTTAAAAATTAAAAAATAAATAAATAAAAACTCCCTGTAGCAATAAAGGCATATTATAAACCAATTCAAAAAATATTAGGAAAATGTCAGGCTAAAGAAATACTATAATAGCTTTCTAGGAGTCTTGAAATTCTTAGAAATAAATGAATGAATATGAGTTTTCATATTCCAGCCTAAATGTCGAATACTTAAAGACAAAATGCAATAATCACTATTGCCAGAATAAAAAATGAACAGCATATAGAAATGGTTGGTGAAACTTAGATATCTAAGTGTACTTACTGTACCTTTCTAATCTGTCAGTTTTTATTTAGAAACTATATGCACACAACACATACATACATACATACATTCAAGGTGTCTTCAAAAAATTCATGGAAGGATTCATATTATCTTTTAATTCAATTTTTCCACAAACATTTTAGCCAATTTTTTGGGGGGAAGCTGGCACAGATCATCCACAAACTTTTTGAAGTTATATATGCCATATAACATAATGATTAAGAGAATGGTCTTTAGGATCAGACAAACCAGTCAGTAAGTGCAATTAGTACTGTTTTATGATAACTGAATAAAAGGTATTCCAAATTTACTTTTGAAAAGAATTTTTAAGTGAATTATCTTTTAAATTAAAATTAAAGTCAGTATGGAACTGCAAACACTGAAAAATCAAAGGAAACTAAAGAAGGAAATATGTGAGGAAACCTGGCAGCTAAAAAATACTCTCATCATTAAGTGGAAAAGAAATAAATTTCTATTATAGGACTTATTTGATTATTTATCTGACAACAAATCTTATTAGTTAATTCAGTGATCTGGGTTTTATCTTCCTAATTACCAGGTTCCTTTCCAAAAGACATAAAAAGTCATTAAAAGTTTGATGCAGGGCCGACACTGAGGGTTGTGATCCCATTACCGGTCAGTAAAAAAGACAAAAAGGAAAAAAAAAAAAAGTTTGATCTAGTAGTCATCTGGAGCATAAATAATAACTTCAAGAAAAATCATGCATACACTAAAATTATCTGCTATAATGACCGTGAAAACTTCAAGGAAAAGCAGCACTGTTTTATAAATATTCAAGATCAAATTGAGAATTATTTTTGAGCTCAATGAAAGAGATATAACACTTAGGGTGTTTAGGAATAATACCTAATGTAATTATGATACATTGCCTCCTATATCTGACCAACTATAAAGATGACAGGGTGAGATGGTTTTGTTCTGTGTTGTTAAATCTCAATTCCTGGTCTTTAATATCTCTATTATTGCTTTGGAGATTCTGACCAAATACCAAAAATTCTGAGATTTAACTAAAATGCAGCAGTCGCCCATGCTGTTCTTCTGAGACAGCTGCCAGGACCCTGAGGCTGGTTTCCAGATGCTGCCCACCATTTGGAGTATACAGATTTTCAGGTGATTCTACCTCTGAAAAGGGATTCTAGAAAACAGGGTCTTTTCCTATTATTCTTATTATCTCTGCAAAGAAGACTGTTATATAAAATCAACCCAAATGTATGGGCTAATGTGCAATGGAAAATACAGTTTACAAAAGGGAATTGATTGAAGTTGAACTCACCTGTCCACTTTTCCCTAATTCCAGCTCTATTATGGCCACAGGCGTGTGTATTTGGGGTGAGTGCCTTGACTGAGATTTGCCATCAACTCTCCAGCTCAGACCTCGAAGCCCACTGTCCCAGCGACTCTGGTTCATGAGGCTCTCTCGGATTTTTGTCTTGTGGCTCTTCCAGAATTTGGAGATGACAGCAGCTTGGTCAGATGTGATCCCACCTTGCTTTTTGGTTTGAGCAGTCAAGAATGCCTCCAGCTGGTTGAAATCCATGTCTGCCGATGCAATAGACTATAAAGATGACAGAAAAAATAAGGAATTTGAATTTGGTAGGTAACTAGAAAAAGATAGCTTTTTAACTACAGATGATATTTTGAGTGATTCTTAATCACTGAATGAGCTTTCAAAAAGGGTCATCAAGTGACAGTAATGAGAATAAGTTCTTTGTAAGTACAAAAATACTCCCTTTCCAAATATTAAATATCAAGAAAGCTGTTAAAAATTCCATGGCACTCAAATTCTATATCAATAATTAGAATCTAATTTTTAAATATCCAATTTCATGGTGGAGGAAAAAAAATTTTAATAACAAAGCACAAGAATAAAGTTAATTGCTTCTCTGATGAAATCTTACATAATTTCAAAGTGCCTTATAGCCAGGCTTAGTTTGATATACTACAATTATACAATGCCTTGTCCATAAAAAGTACCAAGTAAATTTTGTTAAATGAATGCATTATTTTAGCTTTGCAGCCCATCTTCAGCCAAATACCTCATTTACAATGATACTGCTCTGAAATTATATGCTACTTTATATTTTTCCATAAAATTTCAAAGCTTAATTACCATTAACACTGGGTTTTCCATTCGAGCATCCAAGAAAACACAGTAACTAAATATAATCTCGAGTACAATCAAATGCCTTAAATTTGCACAGTACTCTTTAACCTTTCAAAGCATTTTCACATCTATTACTTCATTTGAGCCTCATAATCCATTTTCACAGGCTATTAAGTAGACAGAAGTATTATTAGTTCTCTTTATTCTCAATTTATAGAAAAAGAAACTGAAGCATAGAGAAGCCAGCTAATTTTCCTGAAAAGTCAGTGAGATAAGTGCAGAGCCAAAGCCTCCCACCTGTTAAGCCATGTTTCCCTCTACTTAGTTGTCATAAGTAACTACACAGAGAGGTAGAGTGTATCACTACCAATGAAAAAAATCTAAACTGGTACATTCTGCCAACAATGATACAGAGATGCCAGTACCTGAGAAGCAACTACAATGCTTCAGTTGTTGGCCTTCAGATACTCTAAGACAAACAATAATATGAAGAGTATTACCACAAACTTTTTACTTAACGGTTTGACTGATTCCGTGAGGAATATAAAAGTATTACCAGAACTTAGAGGGCCAACCAATTCACTTTAACAATGAACAGGAAAACAGAGATAAAGATTGAGAAGGCAGTTTGGAGTCAGATTATAGAGCATACCAAAAGCCAGAAGTTTACATATTGTTATACATAGGCAATAAGGAGCTAGGTAACTGGGTAATCATAATGCAAGCTGTATTTTAGAAAGCCGAATCTGTGAAAAGTAAGTCGCTAGACTGAAGTGGGAAATCATCAGAGCGCTGAGGCAATGGAACCGTGGAGAGGAGAGCGACAGTTAATTATTCAGTCCCAGGGACAAGCTTTTCTTTGCCTCTTCTTTCCCTAACCTCTCCTGTCCATGGGAGCTGGCATGAGCTCCAAACCGGACACATCATAGTACCCTCCTTTCTCTGGGCACACTGACTGGCCCAGGTGAATTTCCCAGAAGGATGTGAGGCCACGGTTTCAGACAGCCATCTTCTTTGACCTTATGGCAAAAGCGTGATTGCAATAAAAAAGAATAAAGCCAAGCAGAGATGAGAGTGGGTTCTATTAGGATGATATCTCTGTTCTATAGTCCCCAAGGCCCTGGTTCCTATAGGCCTTCCTTCAATTCTATATGCTGTCTCAGCATCCTTCCCAACTATAGTCACCAATAAATTCCACCTACTACTGTTCAAGATAACTTAAGCTATTTTTCTGTCATTTGGAACCAAGAGTCCTCACTAAAATAGGGCAGTAGAAGTGGGAACAGAGAATTGTAAACGTAGACAATGTACAGGTTGAGTATAGGTTGAAGTGGGACTGAGGCTGGAAGACAAACATGCTGCCTTTCATTTCTCCATTAATATTAAAAAGTGATATGGCAAATATTACAACTTTCTGGTAAAGATATTTCATGTTACAGTTCAATAAACATTTATTAAATATCTGCCTACTTACCAGATATTCAGACCCAAGACCTCTGGCTATGCCACTCAACAGAAATACTAATTTGTATAATATATTATAACAAAGTCAAATTATTTCCACTTCACCTTGCTACACAATATCACAGCATGACCCATGTGATTTGTATTATTCTTTTCCTCAAATATATCAAGAGGTAGCCATTCAATATAACTTCACCTGTGACAGAAATGATTTTGGTTGGGTTCCAGTCAATAATATCTTGAACTGTGGTCAAGTCATCAAATTTAGAACAATCATAAATTAAATGAGGAATTGATTTTGGTTTGAGTTCAAAGTCATCAATTTTCATTTAACTCAAGAAATATTTGAACAGCTACCATGGAACAGACACTGTTCAAAGCACACCACCTCCATCTACTGGTAGCCTAAGTGGGCAGCCTGGTTGGTACTCATTCTTGATTTTTCCTTCTCCTCCACAACTTGATTGGTTGCTTTCAACACTAGCTGCATATTAGAATCATGAGGTACATTTTAAAAATATCAGTTTCCAGATGTCATCCCAGAAATTCTGATTTCTAGAAATTCTGGAATGTGGCCTAGGCACTGGTATTGTTTAAAAGTTTTCCAAGTGGGCCGGCCTGGTGGCGCACTGGATAGTGCGCCGCTTGGGAAGCGCGGCGGCGCTCCCGCCCGAGGGTTCGGATCCCACATGCAGACCGGTTCCCGCTCACTGGCTGAGCGAGGCGCGGGAGCAACACTGGGGGTTGCGATCCCGTTGCCGGTCCCCGGTCCGGTACGGGGGCAACACTGAGGGTTGCGATCCGTTGCCGGACACGGAAAAAGACAAAAAAAAAAAAAAAAAAGTTTTCCAAGGGATTCTAATAGGCAACAAAGGTTAAAAACTAATGCCTATAACCTTTCAATCATCAAGTTCTACTGATTTTAATATCTGAAATAAGTCTCTAATAATATGTACCCTCTGCTCTGTCCCTACTTGGTAGAGGCCTTCACTATCTTGTACCTAAACTAAGTGTGCACCCCCTGAGTCTATCTTCTGTAACACTAAAGTGATCTGTCTAAACTGTGAATAAAATCCTACCACTTCTTCCTTGTTTAAAACTATCCTGTGGCTGGCTATTACCTGCTGCAGTGACTAACAGTCAGGATGCTGTAAAGCATTTTATTATGAGGTATGAGACAAGTTACAAGTAATATGTTAGTAGTAGTAGTACAAATATTGAAGTTTGTAAAGATTTATATTTGTAAGTATAAATTGGAAGGTTTTTAAGTTATTCTTATATCAACAATTTCCTGCCCCATTTTAATTATTTCCTTGAATGGAAGAAAAAAAATTACAAACAACAGGAACTCTGCATGGAAATATATCATGCACATATTACTATCTGTTAAGCATGTCACAGGGAATAAAAAATTGAAAGCTAATAAACTAGGGTAATGGTTCTCAACAAAGCAGTACTGTCTCCCTTAAAGGCACCTGAGAAATGGTAGAGGTTATGTTTGGTTTCACAGTGATTGCAGTGCTATTGGCATCTAGTGAGCAGGAGCCAGGGATGCTAGGCATCCTGAAGTGTTCAAGAAAACAGGTTGGCATACTTTCTGGAAAAGTGTTACCATCTCTGTTGTATATTCTTCCTTTTTTTTTTTTTACAACTCTTTAAAAATGTAAAAGCCATTCTTAGCTCATGGGCTATATACAAAAACAGGCAGTGTGCCATACAGGTTATTGTTTGCCAAGCCCTGCTCAAGAATATCCCACAAAACAAATTGACCTGTATCTCACATGACTTTGCAATGTCCCCCCTGACATGATGTGGACAAACCTGTTTATAATTACTTGAGCCTAGAAATTAACTTTTTTTTTTTTGAACATACAAAAGTATTTTTTTTGCAGTTTTAATAAACACCAAATTTTCAGGAACACTCTAACATAACTTATACTTTGGTTTGGTCAGAACTTTACAAACCGGATGTTGAACACTGGAAAATCTCATTACTAATGGCAATACCATTTAAACTGTCTGAGCTACCAGTAAATACAGCACATCTGTATATATCTGCATTTCTGTTGTGCAGTCATAGTGATTCTACCTATAGATGCAAGCATCTGATTAACCCATATGTTTTAATGCAGTAGTGCCTCAACATTTACATTTAAAATTTTTTTTATTTTAACATTTACTTGTACATATTTGTGGGGTATAGTGTGCTGTTTCAATACATGCATATACTGCACAATGATTCACTTAGGGTAGACAGCATAGTTTTGTACCCGTTAGTCCATCACTTCTCCCACCTCCCTCTCCTCCTAATGTTTACATTTTAAAATACATATTTCAAATTACTTTATTTTCATTTCCTTGTATTTTCCCTTTATATTACATTTATGTCATCGTATTGATTTGTTAGAAATTATGCACGTTAAGTTTATTATGTATAAATTATAATCATATAAGAATTCCATTTAATAATAATAAAGGGGCATTAGAAAATATCTACTATAGGGGCCGGCCTGTGGCTTACTCGGGAGAGTGCGGTGCTGATAACACCAAGGCCACAGGTTCGGATCCCATATAGGGATGGCCAGTTTGCTCACTGGGTGAGCGTGGTGCTGACAACACCAAGGCAAGGGTTAAGATCCCCTTACCGGTCATCTTTTTTAAAAAAAAAAAAAAAAAGAAAAAGAAAATATCTACTATAAAAAGGAGACATCGAGCCAGATAAGTTCGAGAACCACTGAAGATCAAGTCCAAGCTCAACAGAGTAAGCACTGGCTTACAAGGCAAATCACAATCAGGTACCTCCTCTGCCTCTCTAGCTTCATTTCTTTTCATCTCCCTCTGCCTCTCATAATCTTCCACTAATTTGTTTTTCCTTCCATCAATATGGAATTCCTTTTAGCTCCTAAATCTGTCATTCTATCACTATCCTCTGGTCCTTTGCCCATGCTATTCCCTTTACCTAGAAAATCTTAGCTGCCGTTCCTTCATCCCCTTATGTTGTTGACACTACCTTTTTCTTCAGGCTTCAGTATAGATCTTACTTTACACAGGAAACCTTCCTTGAACCCCAAATCTGAGACAGGGGTCTCTTTCTAGGCTGTGTAGTAAATAGTGGTATTTACCACAATGTAGGGTAATTGCCAGGCCCATATCTTGCTCTAAAACGTAAGTGAGAAGGCAGGGACCCCGCCCCTCTTATTTAATATTTAACCTTTGGGGTCTAGCACAGTGACTGGCACATAATAGGTGCTCTGTAAATACGCACTGAAGAAACAGCAAAACTATGGAAGATAGTAAAAAGATCAGTAGTTGCCAAGGGGGTGGGAGGGGGGAGGAATGAATAGGTGGATTCCGGATAATTTTTAAGGCAGTGAAACTATTCTGTATTATACTATAATGGCAGATATGTCATTATATATGTGTCAAACCCATGGAATGTACAATATCAAGAGTGAATCCTAATAAACTATGAACTTTATGTGACAACAATGTGCCAATGTTGGTTCATACATTATAACAAATGTACCACTCTGGTATGGGATGTTAATGGTAGAGGAGGCTGTGTGTATGTACGGGCAGTGGGTATACAGGAATTCTGTACTTTCTGCTCAATTTTGTTGTGAACCTAAAACTGCTCTAAAAAATAAAGACTTTTTTTTTTTTTTTTTTTTTAAAGATGACCGGTAAGGGGATCTTAACCCTTGGCTTGGTGTTGTCAGCACCACGCTCACCCAGTGAGCGAACCGGCCATCCCTATGTGGGATCCGAACCTGTGGCCTTGGTGTTATCAGCACCGCACTCTCCCGAGTGAGCCACAGGCCGGCCCAAAAATAAAGACTTTTTTAAAAAGCTAATTTTAAAAAGATCATGGCAGAAGTAATGTGGTGCCAATTTTCTGGCTCAGGTTTTATGAAACTGGCAACTTCCATCTTGCTCTTGAGAGGCTTCTTCTTAGAACCCAGGCACTATGCCGTAAGCAGCTTGCGGGAGTCGAGTCCTATATAAAAAAGGACTCTAGCCTTCAGCTCTTGGCCTTGGCTGAGCTACCAGCCAACAGCCACACCAAACTGCCAGTCATATGAATGAGGCATTTTGGAAGTAGACCCTCTAGCCCCCACTTGAGCAGACACCTTATGGAAAGAGACTTCCCCTCTGAGTTCTGCCTAAAGATCTGATTCAGGAGCTAAATAAATGACTACTGATGGGTAAAATAAATAAATCATGGATAAAAAGAAATAAGTAAATAAATAAATAAAAGTGAACTCAAGATAATGATGCCTCTTTGAGTAAACTGCTCATTCAGTATCACAGCCAGGTTGAGTATCTCTTATCTGAAATGCTTGGAATCAGAAGTGTTTCAGATTTCGAATTTTTTTTTTTGGGGGGGGGGGATTTTGGAATATTTGCAGAATACATATCGGTTGAGCATCCCTATTCTGAAAATCCAAAATCTCAAATGCTCCAGTTCCTTTGAGTGTCATGTTGACACTCAAAATGTTTTGGATTTTTTGATCATTTTAGATTTCAAATTTTTGGATTAGGGATGCTCAACCTGTATATGACTTATATAAGTAACTGAAAATTGAGAGGCTAATATTTGAAAACAGGAAACTCTGATATTTATGAACCCCAAAGCCTGTCCTTCAGTTCTAAGTCGGTCCCCAATAATTTCATATTTCTATATAATTATTAATTTCTTCTTGCTGCTTGAAAAGAACAGCATTTAAAGTTGGCACTAAAAATAAGCTACAGAAAGTCAGTTTATGTTATTCTTTGGTAGATGAAACATAGCTTTTCCGTTAAGATTCTAGTTTATCGGAATGGAATTTCAGAACAAAGGCTTGGGGATCCAAACAAACAAACATGGATAAATGGCATTTAGCAAAAAATATACTTTCATAAAGTATAATCTTTATACATCAGAGCAAAATGATTCCATATTTTCACCTAGTAGGAATACACCAATAATGCACACCTCTGCCTTAGTTTTCCAATAAAAATGGAAATAACTATGAAAAATAAACTATAGAATACCTTTAGAAAACACTGGGTTCCATATGTATTTGTTTAAATTAGCAAATTCTACTTTTTAGAGCAGTTTTAGGTTCACAGCAAAAGTGAGCTTAAAGTAGAGTTCCAACAAACATTCCTCCTTCACTATAAACACAGTCTATCCCCCATCAACATCCAGCATCAATGCGGTACATTTGTTACAATGGATGAACCAATACTGACACATAATTATTTACAAAGTCTATAGTTTACATTAGGTCTCACTCTTGGTGGTGTACATTCTGTGGATTTTGACAATAAAATAACATTTATCCACCATTACAGTATCATATAAAATAATTTCACTGCACAAAAAAATCCCTTGTTTCACCTCTTTATCTCTCCCTCCTTCTCCCACCAAAATACTCTAATAAATGTCAATTAGATCCAGTCGATTAATCATCCTGTTCAGTTCAACTATATCCTTCATAATTTCTGCCTGCTGGATCTGTCTGTAGCCGATAGAGAAGTGTTAAGTCTTCAACTATAAATAATGGAACCGTGGACCCCGGTATTAGGAGACAGCTCTTAGCAACTGAACTCACCAGACAGCCACGATGGTTTGAATGAAGAATAGTTATTTCTTTAGTGACTAAGTTATGATTGGGAATTAAACAAGATAATACATGAGACATAAATATTTGCTTCTTCAGCCACTTACTTAATGAGAATGGTAATTAAGAATTTCAGAAAGTTATACATTCCCCTAATTTCCATTAAGTAAATGAACTGGAACATACCACACAGGTTTAAATTCATCATCACTTCTGAAGAAGTCAGTCTGACAAGCATATAAAGCTACCAAGAACTAACAAAATTCAACCCCCATAGAAACTACTCATGGTAAACAAAAACAAATCCTTACTTGTCAAATCTTTGCTGTCATAATGTGTAGATGTGTTCGTCAGTCAAGCCTAAAAACTATAGAATGCTGCCAATAATTACACAAGGAAATTAAGACCTTGAAAAAGTAAAAGCAAGTTGCCTCTGATGACTATTAACATTAGCTTGTTAGTAAAGGGTCTTAAAGACAATTTTTTCCCCCTTCTGATTTATTCCATCAGAATTTCTTCTGTGAGAAATATAAATGTACACAATCAGAAACCAAGTACCAAGGCAAAAGATCTTAGTTGCATTCCTCTGGCCTCCCAGAATAAAAATTATATAATGAGCTAAATCAAGTAAAATTCTCCAAAATCAGTTTAGGTAAATTCATGTTTTCTAAAACTCTTAAACATTTTCTTACTTTAAAAACACTAAATATTTCCCTTGAACTTATTTATGCCATTATTTTAAACAGAAAATGATCCAAAACTTAAGTAGAAATAGTCCAAAGAAAAGAAACTTGGTTTTGTCCTTTGTTTTTATCTTTAGTAAATTAGTTAACTCTAGAATGGTTTTGCTGTTTCAAATGTAATTTTTTGGCCTTCAGTTTCCCTACAATTAAACAAAGAGAATGTGCTAAATGATATCTATGTACTCCCAGGATTCCACGTTGCCATATCTCTAGGTTGAGCCACACATAACTGCCAGTATTCAACTTTTTTTGACTGATAAATGAGTCAAAAATGAGTCATGATTCCAAATGGTTCAACCTTACTAAATCTCCTAAATTTATTTCCCCCTATAAACTATCTTTGGCATTATTCAGCTTTTGTGTTCTTAAAAGGGAGCAAAATGTTTAACTTTATTTATGAAAGCTGGTTCTCAATTGTCACTCAGGATTGTATGTACTTTATTAGAAAATTTTTTAATGGGCCGGCCCGGTGGCGCACTGGATAGTGCGCCGCTTGGGAAGCGTGGCGGCGCTCCCGTCCGAGGGTTCGGATCCCACATACAGACCGGCTCCCGCTCACTGGCTGAGCGAGGCGCGGGAGCAGCACCGAGGCTTGCGGTCCCGTTGCCGGTCCCCGGTCCGGTACGGGGGCAACACTGAGGGTTGCGATCCGTTGCCGGACACGGAAAAAAAAAAAAAAAAAAAAAAAAAAAAGAAAATTTTTTAAGGTCTGTTTTATCCTAAAGAAAAAAATGATATTCTGATATGAAAACCCTCCTAAGTTACTATTTCACAATCCATAGTTTTGAATATTTGCAGGATTTGTGCTAGCCCATTCAGTTTTATGAGCCCACTTATCACCTTATAATATTTATTATAAGGTACAGAGTTTTCACCACCTGCCTACTATGTATCCAGCCCTGTCCCAAGCTCTTGAATAAGAAGATGATTATCACATGGACTGGCCTTTGAAGAGCTTTCTATCTAGGGTATAATCAAAAGCTCAGTGCAGTATCCTTGGCCTCCCTCCGTTTGCTAGAAAATCTAGAGCAGTGCTACCGAAAGTGTGGTCTACAGACTAGTGCAATTCCACAAACTTCATTACCAGTCCACTACGAGGTAATTATAGAAAACATTTAGAAACTTTTATGATAATGCAACAGTATTTTTATGTCAGTTAACCTAATAAAAAAATAATTGGAGTTTATATTTTTTTATATATTTTAGTGAGATTACAAAATTTTAAAAAAACAACACATGCACACAATAAAACCGATCCTAAATAGGCAACTTCATTCTTCACAAATATGTATAATTAGTCCCATTTTTGCCATGTGGGATAAAACAACAAAATTTCTATTTATCTGATGTCTCCAAGCTCTGGAACATTACTGGAGCTTTTGTAGTCCAACCTTGTTTCATTTGGCCCAGCTAAAAACAGAAGTAAAATCAAATCATATTTTAAAGGCAAATCCTTATTTCCCATTATTGGATTTAATACACAACACACTGGTATTTCTATCAGGTCTTACTGCCATATTCTGTAATTTTATTTAACACATTAAAAAATTTACACATTAAAAAAGAAGATACTAACTTGGTTTCATAAGTAAAATCTGGAAACGGACGGAATCACCTAGAAAACCTCTGGAATGCCTTCCAAAGCTCAATGACTTGTGCACCTATGTAACAGTCATTGTGCAAGGAACTTTCCAGCTTACCGGATGCTCTAATGTCCAATGAAGGACAGATAGTTGAACAGTTAACCAAGCCCAAAATCTGGTGATACAGAGCTAGGTAGGAATGAGAAAAAATAAGAGTACATACTGTATTAGAGTTGGTATAGAATCTGGTCAAATATATATAAAGATTGAACATCCACAATTTCAAAACAGCCTCAAGCAATTGGGAACATCTCTGATCTACAGCAATTGGTCATTGTGCTCAGATATGAATTTGAGTCATGTGCACTAGGAGATACACTTACCTATAAGTAAAACTAGCCAACTTCCCAGCATTTTCAGGGAAATTTATAGAATTTACTATGTTGTTAACGAAATCAAGACTTGATACTTCAATACCAACAACTTATTTACTTTTGTGTATATTTGAAAATCTTTAATAAGATTTTTTCTTAAAAGCAAAAAATTAATAAAATACTAACAAAAAAGAAAAGGCAATTGAGGGAGAATCTCCATGTGAGAAGGGGAGCTGGACTCTGAGGCTTCAACACCTCTCCTTGCAATTTGTCTTGCCTTTGAGGATAATTCAACCCTTGCAAACAGCCATTTTTGTATACTTAGTAACTATTCTGGTAGATTTGTAAACCCCTATCCCTAACTCTGACTGCATAAAGTTTTTCTTGATCATGTACAAGATTTCATAGAAATTAGAGTGTTCACCAAATATTTACTAAGTGTCTACAAAGCTCTATACCATGCTGAGATTCCTACTCTCACTGTGCTTAATCGAGGGGGAGGCCTGCAGATCACATCTATGATTTTCTCTTTTGAAGTAGTTTTGGCTCTGGTTTATACAAAAGTCCTACTTGGTATCTAGGCCTAGAGACATATCATATTACTAATCCAAATAGTCTCCTCCATTAAATAAGATAATTTACCAGAAATTGTCATCTTGAAATTACAGAAATTAAAAAATACTTCAGAACATTTATACATAAAATTTTATTACCATGTTTATACTTCCATATTAATATCACAGTGATTTAAAAAAAAATTTTTTTTTGGCTGCTGGCTGGTATGGGGAACTGAACCCATGACCTTGGGGTTATAAAGCTGTGCTCTAACCAGCTGAGCTAACTGGCCAGCTCTCAGAATTTTTTTTTTTTTTCTTCCCTTTAAATTTTTATTTTGTCGATATACAATGTGGTTGATTATTATGGCCCATCCCCGAAACCTCCCTCCCTCCCCCCTCCCCCCCCTCCCATCAGAATTTTTTTTTTTTTTTTTTTGTCTTT
>NW_007729074.1:175619-207702 GCF_000696425.1 Galeopterus variegatus | reverse complement strand
GGGATCCGAACCCTCGGACGGGAGCGCCGCCGCGCTTCCCAAGCGGCGCACTATCCAGTGCGCCACCGGGCCGGCCCCCCCCATCAGAATTTTTAATTACACTCATCTACAGCAAAATGAATAGCACCCAGCCTCCTACTATCCTAAATATCAACAGAATATTTACTTAGATCTTAAACGCTCTAAAGTAAACTAGGTAAAAACATAAAAGTCAGGTAATAAAGGGTACAGAAAAACCCAATGTCTCAATTATTTATCACAAACACAAAAATGAAAAATATAAGGAAGAAGATGGGAGAAAGAATAGAAAAAAGTAAGAAAGAGTGATGGGATTTTTAGGTGCAAGGATTGTTCTGGTACAGCTAAGAAGAAAGCAATTCCTACCAGAGAACTCCAGAGAGACAAAGGAATGGGAAGCACTAGGTGCTTCTGATTGAAAGTTGAGTTAGAAACTGGGCCCCATCACCAACACTACTGGAGACTGTAGTTTTCTATTTTGGAAAGTGAATCAGAGGGCTCTAGGCACAGCTGAGGGCAAGGTATTCACTCTGAAAACCAGGAGATGAAGTGCAATTCTACACACTCAATGACAGGCTAACTTCCTTCCCCCAATGGCTATGCAATGCAATTCTGACACAATCTTCCACAAAAAGGACACCACTTCAAACACCATACACAAGTTTGGAAGTTCTCAAGCCACCTACACTTCTAAACAACTGGCTACAAATTCAGGGGTTCTCAGTACCCGCTCTGGCTCAATAATTTGGTAGAACAACTCACAGATCTTAGAAAAGCACTATACTTATAATTACAGTTCTATTATGGCAAAAATATATATATAAATCAGGACCAGTCAAAATAAAAGACACATAGGGTAAGGTCTAGGAAAGTCCCAAATGCTAACCTTCTGTGGTGTCTCCCAGTAGAATCAGGACACATCACCCACCAGGCACAAAGATGCATAACAGCACACAGAGAGTATTGCTCAATAGGGAAACTCACACAAGCTTCAGTGTTCAGAGATTTTATTGGGGTTTCATTATGTAGGCATAAATGACTGAATTACTGACCACATAACTTAATTCAATCTCCAGCCTCCCTCTCCTCCCTGAAGATCAGGCTGACATTGATGGCATGGCTCAAAGCTCCAACCCTCTAATCGCATGGTCTTTCTGGAGATAGTAATTCCCATCCTGAGTCATCTCATTAACATAAACTATCTAGGGGCTCACCATAAATCACCTTGTTGGCAAAAACTATCAAGTGTGACCTGAGGGACCTAGTGTAAATAACAAACACACTCCAATCACTCAAGAAATTCCAAGGATGGTCAGCTGGTTAGCTCAATTGGTTAAAGCGTGGTACTGATAACACAAAGGTCCAAGGTTTGATGCCTATACCAGCCAGCCACCAAAAAAAAAAATTTTAATAAAAAAAAAGAAATTGCAAAGACCTAAAGCCTCTATCCCAGGAATCAGAGGACAAGGCCAACCAAATTCTTTATTATACAAGAGGCTCCAAGAACACCAGCAGCTTGACTTCCAGGCAGGAGTACTAGAAGATTCTTCTCTGGGGAACAACCTGACCAAGAAAATGACCTTACAGATACTGACTGTAGGGTATATACCTGAGCATCCTATGACAAAGTTAAGCAGGCCTTAAACCCTGCCCATACTCACAAGGCCTCTAATCTACCTCTTAGCGCATCACTATTAAATCTGAATGACAGCAAAGAAGCACCAAATATTTGAAGAAAGCCTCCAACATGAAAGAGAGAGAACAAAATAAATAAGGGAAAAATAAAAATTCGAAAAAATGGATTTGTTGGGAAAAAATAGGAAAATGCTCAAGGCCCCTCAGATGTTCAGAATCTTGCTGAGCATTTGATGTAAAAATGCACGTGCACCCAGGTGTCCTGGGTTATGGACTTAAATATAAAGAATGAGTAGCTCTGATCCATGCCCCCCCCCCTCGCTGTCCCCGGGGATGCCCCCAGGGGTGCCATGGGAAGGCCGCTACTGCCACTGGAGGCTGTTGCTGCTAGTGCCCCTGGGGCCCTCCCAGAGACTGCCACCACTGCCAGACCTATAAGCTGCTGGACCTGTAAGCTGCTGCTGCCATTGCTGAGGACTGAGTTCATGTCGTCTGCCAACGGCTCCAGGGATCTTTCCTACCTAGCGTAGACCTGCATGTGAGGTCTGGTGACCCAGCCTGGCACGTGAGCTGCACAAAAAGCCTTTCCCAGGGAATCAGCAGCAAAGCAACAATTTACCTCAACCACAGGACTCAAGTGCTGGTCCCCACAGGAAGTTCCCCCGTTTCTGAAGTAAGCAAAAGGACAACAAATTAGTTACAGCACAGAGTTTAAGTGGTGGAGGTACCTAATAATCCAACACAGAAGTGAATCTTCTGTGCACAAAACACCCACAGATCAGAGACAGAGTTCTGATATTAACTAGTAAAGGTCTAACGCCACCAAAGAACACCTATAAAACCAAGAAGGACCTTCTCAAGCCAGAGATGGGGAAGGGCTATGGACCTCAGCCACACCTCCCTGATGAACACACCCAGCCCAGAGAAGACCGACAGGGAGGGTGAGGTTGGCTTTCCTGCTTCTGTTGTTTTCTTAAATGCCAAGGTGCCATATTTTGGTACATATTTCCCATACCCCATCAAATCCATAGAACTGTATAGAAACATTTATTTTATTTAAAAATGGCCCCAAGGCACAAGAGTAGTGATGCTAGCAATTCTAATATGCCAAAGAGAAGCCATAAAGTGCTTCCTTTACATGAAAAAGGTGAGCTTGGCATTCCTTGGCTAGGGTCCAGTACTATCCTTGGCTTCAGGCATCCACTGGGGGTCTTGGAAAATATTTCCCTGTGATAAGAAGGGACTATTGTATAAACCATCTCTCTGGCTACTAAATTACTCATCACTGAGCATTCCAATGTCATGGATAAATAAACTTTATCTTTCCTATTATCAGATCATTTACAGGGCCCAACCACTAGACACAAATTGGAAGTTGGAAAATTCTATCAACGGTTTTGGCAATGAGGATGAAATGACTGGGACTCCCTGTTTGCTCTGGAAACTGCAGCTGAGATTTCAGGATCTCTGATCAAGCCAGCAAAAGTAGATGTTTTACCAGTCAGACCCTAGATCTCTGCTCAGGGTCCAGTCAAGCAAGGATGGTAAGAGCCTCTCCTACTCTGTTCTAAAAGGGATTTTCCAAAATTTAGATGTATAGGAGAACTAATTTGGGGGCTATTGTGACTCTTGGTTTGAGTACTCTTGTAGATACTTTCTCTCCCAGGGATAACCATTGGGTCCTGTTTCTCTCCTTTTGTGTCCTGAAAGTTTGGCGTGGATCTAATAAGAGCATTCTCTCACTGGATTTCCACCTGCTACGGGGAAAGAGATTGTCAGGTCTGTGTCTGTAGGCAGCCAGACAGAGGGTGGGAGTCCAAGACATTTTCCTACGGACAATGCCAGCTCTTAGAGGAAGCTGTCTAAATGAAAGGTCTTGACCCATTAGGGCCTGTGTCATCTCGTTCCTTGTTGCTTTGCTAATGCTAAGAAATCCCATTTTAGTGTCACAAATTGGTATGTCCATGATCAGACATATCTCACTTTTGTGGGAGATCAGAGAAATGCGTTTTCACAAACACCATTGCCACCTGTAGCAATAAGGGTCTCTGCTTTTTCTCTCTTGGCTATCTTTAGGAGTGGCTTTGGATCACAGAGTCTGCATCTTTTGCATCCTTTTTGGAAACACATCTTGCATCCATAGTTAAGCCATAAAAAGGCTTATGATTTGAGTCACATTTTGAATAAGTATGCTCTTAGAAGCTGGGTGAGAATCCCAGGCTTCTTTGTTTGGAAGGCACCTCTCGGGCTGGAAGTTCTTCCTAGTTTTGGTTTTGAGTCCTCTCTGCTCTTTGTTTCAAAGCCTCTTTGTTCTCCTCTTGGGCTATAAGTTCTCCTTGGCTCTTTGTTTCAAGACCTCTTTGTTCTCTGTACTTGATACTGCTCCTCTCATGAGAATTACTCAGTTAACTAAAACCCCCCTTCTCAAACTCCTGCTGACTATATGTTCTGCCACTGCAGTGCTCTTTCCTTTCCTTTCTTGTTGGCATGACTTTACTGAGGATAATTTAGAACTTCAATGGCTTCTTTGAGAAAACTAAACATCTCCCAAGCTGGCTCCTCTAAGACCTATGCCTTGCCACTCCAACTCCTCAACTCCCTATAGTCACTGGAACTTTAGGCCTCCTGCTCCTTCCTTCAGGGGATGCTGAGAGAGACTCAGGAACCCCAAAAGCAACAACTTGGGGCTAAAAAGGCCAATTGGAAACAGAATTCAGTCCACAGTCTCTGTAAGATTATATGTCAGGATAACAGAAAATTTTAAAAGTCTCCTCCACAAATGTTGTTAAAAAGTTTTAACCCTCATACTTGTTCCATCTGTGAGAAACATAATTCAGATAATTATAAATTATACAAACAAGGCAAAGATAAGAACCAACTCATATATAAACTAGTGAATTCTATATTACTTTATTTATACCTGACTCAGGGCTAAAATTTTAGACTAAAAGCCATAAAGACCTCTACTTGTATCTGTCTGTCTATATGTGTATATACAGTATATACATGTGATACTTTCCTACCTCCAGATGGTATTACTAAATTAATAAAAGAGCTGTATTCTTTTTTTTTTTTTTTTGTCTTTTTTCGTGACCAGCAACGGATCGCAACCCTCAGTGTCGCGCCCGTACCGGACGGGGACCGGCCACGGGATCGCAACCCTCAGTGTTGCTCCCGCACCTCGCTCAGCCAGTGAGCAGCCGGTCTGTATGTGGGATCCGAACCCTCGGCGGGAGCGCCGCCGTGCTTCCCAAGCGGCGCACTGTAGCAGTGCGCCACCGGGCCGGCCCTAAAAGAGCTGTATTCTTTTTTTTTTTTTTTTGTCTTTTTTCGTGACCAGCAACGGATCGCAACCCTCAGTGTCGCGCCCGTACCGGACGGGGACCGGCCACGGGATCGCAACCCTCAGTGTTGCTCCCGCACCTCGCTCAGCCAGTGAGCAGCCGGTCTGTATGTGGGATCCGAACCCTCGGCGGGAGCGCCGCCGTGCTTCCCAAGCGGCGCACTGTAGCAGTGCGCCACCGGGCCGGCCCTAAAAGAGCTGTATTCTAAACAGCTGTATTTTAGAGAAAAATAAGCAGTTACATAAATTAAGTATTCCTAAAATTCTCAAAAATACAGGAAATTAACCCAAATAGTTTTCGAATTCACATGAAATAAGACTTATTAACATGTGAGTAAGAAGTTCATGTGGTAAACAAGACTAGTTAAACATTGTTGACTTAATAAAACGGGAATGTCTTCAGAGCTGTCAGCATTAAGTACAGTACAGACATACATTTTATCCTTTTTTTTGCAGCTGGCAGGTATGGGGACCTGAACCTTTGACCTTGGTGTTAAATACCACATCCTAACCAACTAAGCTAACCAGCCAGCCCTCTACTTGGGTTTAATAGTCAAATAAGCTAATATATGTATTCTATGCTTAAGATTACAAAACATAGATTTGATTTTAATCAAACTGAGTCATTGTTCTGAAAAACTTTATTTCAATAATAATTACGTTTTATATTTCTTAGCAGTAGTTTTAAAAATGTGCTTGTTACCTTGAAACCTTAAGTTATACTGTTAAGTTAAATGGCACATACTCACTGAATATGAGAGGGCTTCAAAAAGTTCATGGAAAGATTCGTATTATCTTTTAATTCCATTTTCCACGAACTTTTTGAAGAATCCTTGTATATAGTTGATCCTTGAACAACACAAGCGGTAGGGGTGCTGACCCCCTGTGTAGCTGAAAATCCATGTATAACTTTGGACTCCATGGAGTGCTTTCCCTGGGTAGCAGCAGACTACACTGCACACCCAGCATGCCATGTTGTTACTTAAGTAGTAGTTAAGGACTAACTTCTTAACTACTAACAGCCTACTATTAGGTAGGCTACTTAACTGTTTGGTTAGGTATGTCATTCATTCATGACATACCTAACTGAAATTTTTCCAATATATTTATTGAAGAAAATCCATATATAAGTGGAACCAAACAGTTCAAACTCATATTGTTCAAGGGTTTGCTGTATAGATCATTGCTAAGTAAAACAAAATACTGAAACAATTACTAAACATAAGTTTTGTTTGGTTTTTGGCAGCTGGCCAGTATGGGGATCTAAACCTTGGTGTTACAACAATGAGCTCTAACCAACTAAGCTAAAGAGCTAACGCTAAACATAAGTTTAAATTAACATACTTTTGGCTTCTTATTTTTACAGAGAGACTAAAAATATTTGAATCTGTCAATAAACATATTCTTTTTGCCACATTAAGCAGGTGTACTATGAAGAAGCATATACCTCTAGAACATGTGAGATGTTATATTCATAAAATTTGCTAATCTGATACAAAATGCTGGTATATGACAAGCAATTCACAATTGTCTACCTCCTATTTTTCTCTGTGAAATAAAGGTTATTGACGGCTAAAAATCATAATCAATTGGGGCCAGCCCGTGGCTCACTTGGGAGAGTGTGGTGCTGATAATACCAAGGCCAAGGGTTTGTTCGGATCCCTACATAGGGATAGCCAGTTAGCTCACTTGGGAGAGCGTGGTGCTAACAACACCAAGTCAAGGGTTAGGATCCCCTTACCGGTCATCTTTTAAACAAATAAATAAATTTTAAAAAATCATAATCAATATATGTAAATGGAACCACTGAAAACAATAAGCGTGAAGGGAAACTACTCCATAGAAAAAGTATCGTATGGTTTTGCTAAAGGGAAAAAGAGTAATTCTGTCCTAAAGTAGTTGTTTAGAGGTTGTTTAAAGGTTGTTCCAGAATGAGTAAGGGGAAAGCAAAGTGAAGGACAACAACCTGAATGGATATAGAAAGCTGTAAAGGGTAAGTGGAGAAGAAAAAAAAAAACAATAATCTTATGTGGTCAATCTGGCTAAGATTGAATGAATTTATTATAAGGTTTTTAAATGAGCTTTAATATCAATAGCGTACTGATGCAAAACCAAAGTTTGGTTTTCTCTCTCTTAAAGAACAAAGTTTCTTAGACTACTGGTTACCTCTTTACAAGAGATTGTAATTTTTCTTCACTTTGTAAGTAATCTGCCTAGAAGACAAAGATTCTGTGTCTTTCTGGAATAATTTCTGGTGCTTTATCATATCTTTGATTATTTAAGAGAACTGGGTCTTCTTTAAAAAAGTAAGCTTAGATCCTATTTAACCAAGTGTTCAAACTTTTTGACATTTTGCCTTCTCAAACCATAATTCTAAATAAAATCTTGATCTCAAATTGATTTTGAGATTTCCCAGAGGATCCCTGAAAAATCTTAAAAGGTTTTAAAAAAGACAGACATTGAAAATAATTAGGCTTATTTGATATGTTAAAATGCATGGGGAACATTGTCAAATAAGAAGTAAAGCTTATTTAATCTTCTCTACGATCTATCTGTATGGGTAAATGTTATTAATATAAGTACTTCAGAAATTGTATGAAGTTCCTAGAAACTTTTCAATGCCCTCATTGTCTATGATATATCTTGATGCGTTAGTCATAATTCTAGTTTTTATATTAAAATGTTGTGTATCACAGAAAGAACCAAATTTCCTTGTCAACTGCATTATTTTTATAATAAACTCATCAAATCTGTAATCATGGCCATTTTAAGTCTTTTGTCAGTCACATATAGTTACTGTTGTATTCTGATGCTTCCTTGAAAGCTCTTGCAATCAGCTCCAAGCTGGAATGCTTCATCTTCAACATAAGGGGCCGTCTCAGAGACCCATGGAAAGGACTATGACAGGTACTCTGGGGTACAGGTTTCTGATGGCATTGCTTAAGTAACTTGAGATGATACCACTGGACTGAGTAAGGACTTCCAGAACTCTAGTGGAGAAGCTGACAGGTTCATAAAACTGATAACCCAAGATCAAGTAGAGCAAGAATTAATTACATGGGACTGAACGAACTGATAAAGAATGGTTATAATTTTTGTGGCTTTTTTGTTTCAAACATGGCTAGCTCTTTAAATCTTCTATTTTCTGGACATAAGAAATGCCTTTCTCTTTTCTCTTAAGCTATCTATAACTCACAACAATTTGGTAGATTATACCTTTGTAAACAAAAATGAAACATCTTTTTCTCCCCACCTCAACCCTCTAGAATTCTAAAACTCTTATTGAATATTCTTATTTTCATGACAGTATAGTTATTTGCATAAGTTCAATAAGAATCTGTTCTCCTTGAAACAGGACATAATTGGGGAATTTGGTTATATTACCAAGGCTTTGACTGAAATGTTACATTCGAGAATGACGCACATTGAATTAGATATGAGCAGCCAGTTTTGAGGAACTAAGATTGACTTTATGGAGCCAGTGCTTACAAAGACCTCTTAGAAAAGCCAATCTGACTTACAGGATTCCCAGCCTTACAGGTGAGTAAGGAAGCTCAGTTCCTTGTAGGCTTAGAAACCTCAGAATATTTGGGGGACCTTGAGAAGAAAGGAATTCACCCATATCTACAAGTCCTACAGGTGAAGTCTGATGACAAGTTCTTGGCTTGGCTAATCTGAGACTCTTCACAAAAGTCCCAGCAAAGCAAACTTTAAAAGGCCTCTGACGTCGACTAACATTTTCTTGCTGCACTTATATAAACAATTAGGCCGAATTTAATGAAATAAGACTTATTTTATAAACAATAGTAATCTTACTTTAGAAGGAAAAAAACACAGAAAGTAAAAGGCAAAAAAGGAATCTTACTTTGATTATCTTTGATCAAATGAAGGGTGACTGTAGAGAAAAATTTTATATTTTAATAGAAAACTATAACCCACCCTAGTGGGTTATCAGATTCTACTTCTGACAGTTGTCTTTCAGCTATTTTTCACCACTTTGTAAACTGGATCCTGCTGCCTTGCACATTTTTCCAGTAATTTATGTATCCAATTTTTCTCCCAACCTCATGACTTGGAGTCAACTGAGAACTAAAACCGTCGACTGCCCAGATCCTTATTGAGACTCTAGATGGTCTTGTCTCAAAGCCATTCAAACTGAAGCTGGATGACTTGATATAAACTAAAAGGACTTATTACTACAACAGTTTGGGGAACTCAGAAAGTTCACTGAACACCCACATCTTCTATGCTCTGCTCCAAGAAATAACCATGACTGTGACACTGATGTCTCACTGAACCATCTAAAGATGTTTCAAGGCGAACATCTAGAAATCTTCCCAATTGGCTGTCCTCTGGAATCAGAAACTGGGTTTACAGTCTACTCCAACCACTAATCTTTGTTTTTCTTTTTGTTCCCTCATTCTAATCTATGTTCTTCCTTTCCCTTTGCAGATCTCTTACCTCAAAATTTCTAACCTGGATCCGCAGTAAATAACCTAGCTGCTTCTTTTTGTAAAACTTCTACGGAAGTTTCAGATAAGAGAAATGTGGAAACCCACTCAGACCCACTAATTCACAAAGGTTAACATATGGGAGAGCAGAGTATGCCATCCCAAAACATGCCTTTTTGAAATAAGAAATGTTGAGCTGAAGGCACTTAAGAAGCAGCAGATGCAGGAAAGCTCTCTGCCTTTCCTCTATTTGCCTAAAAGCAAAACATAAATTTACAAATACAAACAGTATTCTGTACCCTCTTCTATCAGGGAGAATAAAGGTTAACCACTGAAGACAACTTTAGACACTTATGGGGTTTGAGATGGCACCAGAGGAATCTATATTTAAGCTTTACTAGTTACCCTTAATCTGCTATTTATTTGCCTTCACACAAGTTGCTGCCCCTCTAGAGACTCAAAGTCATTTTCTTCTGTCTTCTTGTCACTAGAAGTCTAAAATTTTACTGTTCTTTGTTGAAGATGCTATATACGCTGGAATTTGGAGCCACTTCTCTGAGAACTATTCATTCCCCCAAGTTTTATGAATTAGAAACTTAGCCCCCACTGTGACTGTTAAGAGTGGAAAATCTTATTATGATAATTGAAAGGTGGAGCCTTAAAGAGGTGGTTGGATTGTAGGACCATGCTGTAGTGAATGGATTAAAAATGGTGTTCAGGGGCACAGTTCTGAGGGCTTTGAAAGAAGAGGAGAGTCTGTCTTTCTCTCTCTGCTCTCTCTGCTTCCACCATCTTGCAATGTGAGACCTCTAGGTCACTATCGCCACCATCAGATGGACTTTGGACTTCCCAGCCTCAGAAACCGTAAACAAATACATTTTGTTTTCTTTATAAAATACTCAGTTCCGCGCATTTTGTTATAAGCAACAGAAATGGACTAATACATCTACTAACAATTAAAATTTATTTTTCACTTTCTATTGCCTACCACATCTCACACACACACACATACACAAACACACCCCTACCTCAAATCCATTTTTTCGGCTGGCCAGTATGGGGATCCGAGCCAGTTATAAGGCTGCACCCTAACTCCAATTGAGCTAACCAGCCAGCCTCAAATCCATTTGTATTTAAACATGTATAGTTGCTGATGCTTAAACTGGACTTAGCTATGTTGGATTATAACTAAAAAGAAAAACAAAAGTTGCTTGTTCACTTCCTCTTTGCTCCTTAGACTTAGTGCCAACCTCTGCTATGTCTATGGTAAATGAAGAACTGTAAAAAGGAAGCACAGAACATAAAGCCAATAGTTTTTATTTACCTGTCTTACTTGAGCTCCATGCAGAAAATACAGCTGCTTGTTTCACTACTGATGGGCCTGTAAAACATGGGTAGTGTTTGAATCTCTTGGCAATTCTAACAACTGAAATAACAGCAAGGAAATACCCTGAATGAGAGTACTGTTTTATATAAATCCACTCGTGGCCTGCGTGAACATTTTATCCAAAAAACTTTGCAGACTTAGACATTACTGTCAGAGAAGAATTAAGAATGTAGGCAGTAAAGGAAGAAAAATTTTACAGCCAAATTGTCTCTTCAGTTGGCAGGGTTTACTGAGAACATTTTCATTCTCATCAATGTCAAATTCCTAGTCAAAGTTGTTTTTTGGTTTTTTTTGGCAGCTGGTCAGTTCTGGGACCTAGTCAAAGTTGAATGGTAAAAAAAAAAAAAGACACAGGTGTAGTCTCTGCAATGCTGCCTGGAATTCCTACATATGTGAGAGGTAAAAGTAGGAAATTAAAAATCATAAACAAATTGGGAAAGAGAGGGCTTTCTGTAAATGGGATGTTTTGTTTTAATTATAATCTACCAAACTGTAACTTGAAAGTACACAACACAGTCAAACATGACTGCACAAAGTTAGCAAATCCTATAAGATTTCCATCCAAATTTTGTGTCTCTAAGACTCTTGAAAGACTTCGTGGTCTTTATCATCAAGCTGAGTGGCTTGAACAATAGTGGGTACTCAAGCACTTGCTAAATGAATAACTAACATTTTAATTTGTAATGTAAATAGTAAAATACTCACAGTTTTAGTTTCTTTCTTGCTGTCAGATCCCCTTCTTTTTGTCTGAACCCAGCTTTCATTGTTTCTGCTCTATGTCAATACCTCGGGTGTAGTTCCAGAGGCAGACTACATGTCTCTGGATACCTAAAATCAGCCTGTTTTCCTGGAATAAAGCCCCAGATTTCACTGTGTGCAATCATATTTGCTCAGATTCTTCTTGTTTCTATCTTCAGAGATAGGAATGTTCCTTTCCTCTGGGTATAAGGAGGGCACCCCTCAGATGTGGGTCTTAGGACCTGCTCTGGAAGAAGGTAAGAAAAATCCTTCCTAGGTTTTATGAACTGATTCCGGGGAGAAGGGTGGGTGAGGGTCAGAGAGACCTTCCTGCTTTTGCCATTTTCTCAAATTCCTTCAGCTTAAAAAATATTCAATATGCTAAGGTACCATATTTTGGGATAGCATGTCCTGAACCCCAGGTGGTATTCCTGAGAAAGCCAATACGTGACAAATTTCTTTTCCAAAACTGAAAAATTTATAGTTAGCTCTTTAGGATATTGAAAAAGGATATTAAATAGCTCTTTGCTGTATTATTACTCAGCTTCCTATAGGATTGTTGCCATAGTATCTAACAGTGTATTCTAATGTAGGTGGACATAGCTCTCAAAGACAAATAACTAAAACCTAACTTTACAAAGGAAGCAGTTTTACCTGTACATTATTTACACAAATGCATATGTTTAATTCTAAAAGCACTAGCTCTACAATTAGCCTCTTCTTTAAGCTGTCCAGGACCTTTATAGTATATTCTGTATCCAATGGATCTAAACACAGATCTTTGAAGTAAATAATTTTCTTGAAGAATAATGGGAACTAACACTTTAATACATAGCAGAAATTTAAACTAATAGCTACCACTTATTAAATACAAACTATATGCCAAGCACTACTGAGGAGTTTCACATATATTGTTATATATATTAGATATATTACTAACTCTACTGAATCAGAAATTATTTTTCTTATTCTGCATATGAAGAAACTGAGGCTCAGAAAGATTAAGCAACCCAGACAATTTTACCCAATTAGTAAAGTGTAGTTCTGAGATCTTTAACTAAGGTCCTTCTGCCTCCTAAAACCTACTATTTCCACAATAACAAACTACCTCCTAAAAGTTACAAATTCATCATAATGGTGTTAAGTGGCCTCCAAACCCCATGTGCAGTCACCAGTGGAATGTATTCTTCTTCTAAGTGGAAAGATGGGAGTTTCTGACATTTCCTTTTACTTATTGTTTCCCAAATATCCCATGATGTTTTAGATCTCAATGCCTTGGCTCATGCTGCTTCCTCTTGCTGTGATATCCTCTACAATCCCCACCTTTTCTCCATCTCCTTTAGAACTCAGCTCAAGAAACTAGTTGTTTCCTCCTCTTTATCTACACAGTACCTTTTTCATATCTGCTGTGAGAGATTAAGACTACAGATTAAGAAGTCAATGGGGCCGGCCCGTGGCTCACTCGGTAGAGTGCAGTGCTGATAACACCAAGGCCCCGGGTTCGGATCCCATATAGGGATGGCCGGTTCGCTCACTGGCTGAGCGTGGTGCTGACAACACCAAGCCAAGGGTTAAGATCCCCTTACCGGTCATCTTTAAAAAAAAAAAAAAAAAAAAAGAAGTCAAAATAACCTGTGTTCAAGTATTAACTCTTTCCACTTCCTAAGAAAGATTTTAGGCAAGTGTTTTACCTATGCTGAGCTTCAGTTTTGTCATTTCTAATATGGAGATAAGAATACCTCCCTCATTGGATTGTAAGGAGGATTAAATGAACACAAAATATTCTGTGTATCCTCTGTAGCACACCCTTCCAGGCTATCAGAGTCTAGTACTGTTCACTGTCTTTGAGCTATATAGCAATTCTTTGCAAGTTGTAGATAACTGATAGATACATAAATTATTTCCCCTCAGGAAGTAATTTAATTGGCAAAACCCCCTCCTTCCTCACAGAAGGGGAGAAGGGGGAAGCCAGTTTTGTCTTGTCTCAACTTGCACTTCACCTCCATTCCTTTATTCCATATAATTTTGTGCTGTTCTGAATTTTCCTTTGAACAAGTTATATCTGCCTGGATACCTTATATAATATCAGTAAATTCTTTAACATGTGTTCATTTTTGTATCTCTAGGAGAGTCACAATTGTCACTTTTTTTGAAAATTACATTTTAATATCAGTATCATCTTAATTGTGATAACTTCCAAATCTTGAACTTTTCTAAACTCCAGACTCTTTCTATTTGAAGGAGACCAAAACATGTCACCCCCAAATATGCCTTTTTGGCATAAGGATTATTTTGAGCTGATTATTTTGAGCACCAACTTAAATTTGCATAACAAACCTTACCCTTTTTTACAGTGCTTTTCCTGGCATCTTCCCATGACTGCACCCCTCCCCCCAATACCCTTCTTACTTTGTTTCAGTTGAAGATGGTATTTAAGCCTAAACTAAAAGTCACCTCTTTGAGGAGATTTACTCCTTTTTTCTTGGTTTTCTTCCATGCATACATGAGGTATACGTGTAATTAAACTTCGACTTGTTTTTCTCTTCTTAAGCTGTCTTTTGTGGGGCTGGCTCAGTTGGTTAAGGCATAGTATTGATAACACCAAGGTCCAGGGTTCGATACCTGTATCAGCCAGCCACCAATAAATAAATAAATAATCATCTGTCTTTTGTTACAGGGGTCCATTCTAACTAAAAACTATGAAGAATAGAGAGAAAATTATTTTTCTTCCACTATGTATTCAATTCCACTAGAATCTTCACTTAGATGTTCTAGGAAAATGGTTTTATTTACTTAAAAAGCCTATTTGCCAGTCTCCAAGATGACATCCAATAATTCTGTCTTCTCCTAATTTTTTCAAGCGTCTAGGTCAATTATTTTGCAGGATTGCTCCTCAAGTCAGTTTACACATTTTGGGACAGAAATATTATATAGGTGATGCTTTGTCCTGCTCAGTGCATAACATCAGGAGGCATAGATGTCAACTGGTCTAATATTGACGATACTGAGTTTGGTCATTTGATTAAGATGTCCATAGTTGACTTCTTATGCTTCTGTTGCTAGGCTTTTGCATCCATCAAAGCTACTTAATATCTATTTATGTCTCTAACTATATTTATTCCTAATCTTTTCTAGTCTCTCTTTTTTTTTTTTTTTTTGGCAGTACAGGGATCCAAATCATTGACCTTGGTGTTATAACACCATGCTCTAAGCAATCGACCTAACCAGCCAGCCCCTTCTAGTCTCTTAAGATTCCAAATTCCCCTCTTCCAAGCTCTCAGTCTCTGCAGAGGCTCTATATCCCACTTCATCACTAAAATCCCAAGATGGATCCCTCAACCTCATCTCTACTTCTTAATTTCCTTCCAGATATAATAAACCAAATACAATGTGTGGTCTATAAGAAGATCCCGGTTAGAATAAACCAGCAATAAGAGACACTTCCAGGAACAGCTAGGAGAAATCTTAATATTAAAGAATTATTGTTAATTTTATTAGTTGTATAATCATATTATGGTTATATGTGTTAGAGATGCACACTAAAATTAAAGTGAAATATTGAGACAGGATAGGGATAAGACTTGGCCCCTCAATTCAGCCCCTTACCCTATTTTCAGTGAATCTGGCACCCCAGATAAGCTATTTTCAAAGAATCCAGCACACCCAGATAAGCTATTTTCACAAACTAAGACAAGCAACTTTTTTTTTAACCACTAACTTCCCCCCAGGCAGTAACCCCAACACCCACATGCATTACCTGAGCTAACCTGCCAGCCTACATTACCTCTTATTCCATGGATCACAGCCTATAAGGTACTATTGCTTCGGGTGGAGAAAAATATAGAGAGAGAAGGCTTAGCAAAGAAGATTGACAAATTAATATATGTAAAAGTACCTAATACAGCACCTGGCATATAGGAATAACCAAGTAAGTATCAACTATTACAGACCACTTGCTCTACAGAAAACTAGTATGTAGTATATTCCAATCTTAATTACCACTAAATGCTTCCCCCACCCCCAAAATAAAAATAAATAAATAACTTGAGGAACTGATATTCTGTGGAGCAAACTTGGAGATTTCCTGACTTATATGGAGAAATTAGGTCCCTCCTAATAAGGCAACATTTTATTTTTGTGGTTAGAGAAAAAGAAATAATAAATCCATAATGTTTTACTGGATGAATACAATGTTTCCTTTCAAATGTTTGCTATCAACATGCCTAACAAATAGCCTCTGTGAAGTTTGCTAACGAGAGTTGTCTCCATCTCTGCCCTTTCTGCAAGGCAGCATATGGTAAGATCTCATGTCTTGTACCTGAGACTCAAGAACTCTCCTCTTTCCTACCCAAGGCTTGAGAGAACCTTTCTCCCTGCTGATAATGAGGCAATCTACTACCCACCCCACCCTACCCACACACACAAAAGGTATCCTATTAAAAAAAAAGAAAGAAAGAATTTTGATGTACTTTAAATTTTGAAGGAAATGGAGTGGTAATCCTCACCCTCTAACTGGGGAACACTCCTCTCCTTCCTTCCTGTGGTGCAGTTCTTATAATAGCAAAATCTTTATTTTTAAATTTTGAATCTGTGGTCTTTCTCTTGCAACATGACCTAGTACCCTGATGACATAATATGAGAAGGATTTGTTTTCAAGTCTTATTCTTGCTTTGTTTGAAGAAAAACACAATCCAAGAGAAATTTGTCAAATTTCAAAGGAACTAAAAGAATACACCTAAGAATTTTAAGGTGAGATGTCATTTAACAACAACCTGATTTACAGACCCATGGATATGGCATAATGGTATTTTAGACATCACTAATGTTTTAATTATACAAAGACATTAAAATCCACCATAGCCCACACATTCCATTTCTTTTTAAATTGCCATGTTTTTGGAATACCATCAAACATGTACTAAAAAATGACCAAATTTGGGCTGGCCCGGTGGCGCACTGCTACAGTGCGCCGCTTGGGAGCGCGGCGGCGCTCCCGCCGAGGGTTCGGATCCCACATACAGACCGGTTCCCACTCACTGGCTGAGTGAGGTGCGGGTGCGACACCGAGGGTTGCTATCCCGTTGCTGGTCCCGGTCCAGTACAGGCGCGACACTGAGGGTTGTGATCCGTTGCCGGACACGAAAAAAAGACAAAAAAAGGAAAAAAAAAAAATGACCAAATTTAAGAAAAGATTGTATCTAACAAGAACAAACATCACAAAGACTTTACAAGTGGCCTAGATTATAACTAAAATCAACTCGGACATTAAGTATTTAAAACATATCCTAAAGAGTAAACTATGCAAGCTTTCCTTTACTTTATAACAAATATTATAACTCTAATAAAAACAAAAGGTATGTTCACAAATCACTTTAGTTCCTTTCTAGCTCATCTTTATGAACATATAATTTTTTATCATAGTTGCAATCACAGTACAGATATATTTTAAAGCTATATAAATATTTAGACATGTAATAACTCAGGACTATGTGGCACTTGCAATTAGACCCTATTCTGGGTAAATACATTGTGTATGTCTTGAAAGATATTAATAAGTAACAGTAGAATACAATCAAACAGTCTCTAGGACTTTAAGAAATAAATCACCAAATCAAAAAGTGCACCTATTAGACTGGCCAAAATCCAGAACCCTGATAAAAAAAATGCTAGCAAGGATGTGGAGCATAGTAACTCTCATTCATTGCTAGTGGGAATGTACAGCCACTTTGGAAGACACTTTGGCAGTTACTTACAAAATTAAACGTACTCTTACCACACGTTCTAGCCATTGCACTCCTTGGCATTCACCCAAAATGAGTTGAAAACTTATGTCCACATAAAAACCTGCACATGGGTGTTTACAGCAGCTATGTTTATAATTGCCAAAACTTGGAAGCAACCAAGACGTCCTTCAGTAGGTGAATGGATAAATTATGGTACATCCAGACAAAAGAATATTATCTAGTGCTAAAAAGAAATGAACTATCAAGCCATGAAAATCCACGAAGGTAACTTAAAAGCAAATTACTAAGTGAAAGAAGCCAATCTGAACAGGCTACAGGTTGTATGATTTCAACTATATAACATTCTGCGAGAGCAAAACTATGGAGACAGTAAAAAGATCAGTGGTTGCTGCGGGGAGGTAGAGAGAAGGATGAATAAGTAGAACACTGAGGATTTTTAGGGCAGTGAAACTATTCTGTACGATACTATAATGGTGTACATATGTCATTATCCACCTGTCAAAACCTACAGAACGTACAACACAAAGAGTAAACCCTAATGTAAGCTATGGACTTTGGGTGACAATGAGTCAATGTAGGTTCACCTACTGTAATAAACACACCACTCTGGTGTGGGATGTTGATGGGGGGAAAGCTGTGCAAGTGTGGGGACAGGGGGAATATGGGTACTCTGCCCTTTCTGCTCAATTTTGGTATGAACCTAAAACTGCTTTAAAAAAATAAAATCGATTTACATTTTTTAAAAAAGGAACAGCAATATGTTTCAATGATCTCATGAAAGAAGAAAATTAATGAAGAAAATTAATCAGTTTTCATATGAAGAAACATACATGGCCACAAAAAATTTCAGTCTTGTTTTGTTTTTTAAAGGCAGCAGGAGAGAGTTGTTTCACAAGATCTGACACTGTCACCTGTGTTACTGTTACTGTTATCTTTTGGCCTCAGGAGAGCCTAAAGATAGAAACAAGCCAGCACCAAAGCTTAAATGCATGTCCAGTTCCTGCTCTGTTTATTGCTTCCTCTCTCTTCACAAAGAAACAATTCAGATTTGGTAGACTTCAGAATGAGAACATTCCCTTGATTTTGACTATTTGAATCTGAAAATGTTAAACTTACTAGTTAAAAGATTTTGATGGCTATTAATTTCTCAGAAGGGATTTATATACAAATAGTAAGCATAAAGATTAATTTCCTCTTCAAACATGTGGTATTAAAACAATTTATTATCTCATGGAGGCAAAAAGGTCATAGTGTGGGGGCCATCCTGTGGCTCACTTGGGAGAGCGTGGTGCTGACAACACCAAGACAAGGGTTAAGATCCCCTTACTTTCATCTTTAAACAAACAAACAAAAAGGGTCATAGTGTGTTATGAACCAAATGCTGCCCCCCTCCAATTCATAAGTTGAAGCCCTGACCCCCAATGTGATGATATTGGAGACGGCACCTTTGGGAAGTAATTAGTGTTAGGTGAGGTCACAAGGGCTGGGATTATAAGAACAGACACCAGAGAGCTTGCTTGCTCTCTCTCCATGTGTGCCCATACAAAAAGAGGTCACGTAAGTATACAGTAGATGGAAGCCATCTACAAGCCAAAAGAAGAGACCTCAGAATAAAACCTACCTTGCCAGAACTTTGGTCTTAGATTTCCCAGCCTCTAGAAGTGTGAAAAATAAATTTTTGTTGTTTAAGCCAACCAGCCTATGGTATTTTGTTATAGCAGCCTGACTAGACTTAAGACACAGTAAAAACTAAAAGCAATTCTAATGGCTTGCCCCTATTGGAACATGATCCAAACCACTGACTCATCAGGCCTATAACTTCTAGATTTATATCATTAATCTTTTAAGTGAATTTGCTATAAATTCACAGTAGGATAGGAAATAAAAGCAAAAGGGAATTGTATTCATTTTCTGTTGCTTATAACAGAATACTTGAAACCGGGTAATTTATAAGAAAATGAATTTTATTTCTTCAGTTTTGGAGGCTGGGAAGTCCAAAGTCCAGGGGCACATCTAGTGAGGACCTTCCTCTTGGTGAGGACTCTACAGAATAGAGAGTAGCATATCACACGAGGGCTGAGCAAGAGCATTTCCACATGTTTTCTTCCTCTCCTTATAAAGCCCCCAATCTACTTCCTCATAACCCATTAAGCCACTAATCCATGAATGGATTAGTCCATTCATAAGAACAGAGTTCTCACAATACAATCACTTCCCAAGGGCCCTGCCTACCTTTCAAATACCTCAGTCTGATTTTTCTACACTCCTAACACTACTATAATCAGGATCAAGGTTCAACGAGTTTTGGGGGGACGTTCAAGCCATAGTAATATACTATGATAATCAAAACTCAGTATTTTGGACTGGAGAAATCAACTTTACAATTCAGGATCAATCTCGCATCTTCTGGTTCATATGTGTTGCTTTGCTTCCTTCTGCTACATTCATATGACCATTTTGCTGTTTACTGAAAATCTGAGCTGAGTAAGTAGCAACAGGAAGTAGTGATGTTCAAATCGATTAATTTTGATTCTTCTAAGCAACTTTAATAAAAAGTGTCATTACAGTGTGAGCAAAAATCCTAAGATCATGATTTTCAAGATTACTTCTGACTTTTAAAACCAGCAAAATTAATGCAGAAATATGGGCTTCCCAAAATACTGGAAAGCTGAGGCAGACACCTGGATATTGGAATCTGCTTTCTTTCTATAGACAAAAATAAAGCCTTACTGACACACACTTGTCAGGTCAGGTGTTTAAAACATTTCTTAATCTGGAATGATGATATGAGTCAGTATAAAAGAGCAACTGTGTAGTAAAAATTAAGTTTTGCAGGCAGAGTAACGATGGGGGCCAAAAGAAGCCAAGCTGAAGTATGTTTGCATTTTCTGCTGCCCCACATTACCACTTTCCCTCAGAGAGAGATTCTGTATAGTTGGCTAAGTAAATAAGGAACGTAATCTAACCTTACAACAAGTAAGGGTAGGTGGGTCAATGTGGTCTCCTCACCAATAAGTAAACCCCTGTGAAACACTGAAATATGTCATGCTTCACACTATTCAAGAAATTCTCCTTCTAAACATAAATCTTAGTTTGTGTCAACTGCCCAGTTAAAACTTTTCACTGGCTCCTTGCTCCTCACAGAATAAAGTACAAATGTATTAATAGAGCATTCTTGACAATCAGGTACCCTTTATCATCTTGTATCTCCCAAGTCTCACAGTGACCTTGGCATCATTGAACTCAACACACTCTTCCATACTAACATGTCTTAATGATATACTCCCTATACAGAACCCCTAATTCTACTTGTGGAAATCTTATCTTCTAGACCCAACTTAAATGTTGTTATATCCTTGTAACTGGAATTAATTAGAACTCATTCACTAGGCTTTTTATTTTGCTTTCAATTCTTATCATTTACATACATGTTCATTTCCCTCGTAAACTATAGGCTCCTCGTGCCTATAAATACACTGCATCTTACTCATCTTTACATTTCCCCCCAATACTTAGCACAACACTTTGCACATAGTTTAATGTATGAAGGAGTGAATAAATTACTCCATACTTCTTTTATCACCTGATTAAAAGGAATACTCCAAATCTTCACCATCTGTAGTGGACTGAATATTGTCCCCCCAAATTTCCCTGAAACTGGAATTGTGTCCCCCAAGTTTTATGTATTAGAAACTTAGCCCCCACTGTGACTGTTAAGAGGGTGGGAAATCCTATTATGGTAGTTGAAAGGTAGAGCCTTGAAGAGGTAATTAGACTGTAGGACCATGCAGTAGTGAATGAATTAAAAATGGAAGTCAGGGGCGTGGTTCTGAGGGCTTTAAAAGAAGAGGAGAGTCTGTCTCTTCTCTCTCTGCTTCCACCATCTTGCAATGTGAGACCCCTGGGACCCTCACCAGATGTGTTCCCTGGACTTTGGACTTCCTAGCCTCCAAAACTGTAAGCAATAAATTTCATTTTTCTTTATAAATCACCCAGTTCCATGTATTTTGTTACATGCAACAAAAACGGAGTAAACACCATCCAACATTCAGTTTACCCACCTAGACAGAAGAAAATGTCTAACCTAATGGAGTATTAAAAGGGTATGCAATTTAATAATGAAAAAATCTTGACAGGTATTCTATAAAAAGTGGTGGTCTCATTTACAAGTCCACAAATCAAGCCAGCTTTCAAATCTTAATATTCTGAATGCCTGAAAGAATAGCTTAGTATCTGCTTCAGCAAAATTTCCCAAGGCTAGATATTGTGAAAGCAATTTGCTGCCTTCCACATTACCCAAGTCTAATTACAGAATGTTACATTAGGATTATATTAAATTACACTGTTATTCGACAAAAAGACTTACATACAACTCTAGTCGCTCCAGAACAACTTACCCACAGAAATCATGCAAATCTAATCTAGAATCCAGAAATCATACAAGGCAGTCAATGATGATTCTGTGAATTTGATTCTTACTCGTTTTCCTTCAAACAGATGTTTATCCCCATCTTATCCTTCTCCTACATATGTAATATACAATCTTGGACAGATGCCTAACTAGGGTCTTTTAAAGAAATTATAATTAATAGCATCTCTAGAATTACTCCTCACATTTGTTTACTTTAATCAATTTCAGGTTGCATACTGTTACAAAAGGGGAAAAAACTGAACCTCACAAACTTCTATAAGATAATAAAACAGCCACAAATCCATAGAAATAAGATGGGAACAGAAACTTCAAGACCAAACTAAGAATTTAAGATTCTGTCTTTAGAGGGCCGGCCCATGGCTCACTTGGGAGAGTGAGGAGATAATAACACCAAGGCCACGGGTTCGGATCCCTATATAGGGATGACCGGTTAGATCACTTGGGAGTGCATGGTGCTGACAACACCAAGTCAAGCATCATCTTTAAAAAGAAAAAAAAAATAGAAAGAAAAAAAAGATTCTGTCTTTAGGATAAATCTTTAGAATGCTTCCTACATTGGCCCAGATTCCACATTATAATTAAATGACAAAAATCACCAAGTTCTCTAATGTCATAATACAAAACATTAAAAAAACTAATACCCAGTCACTTCTGTATTAAAAGGGCTATAAAACTATTATCTTTTACGTTTCTTCTTGTGTAGTCTGTATTATAAGAAAATGGTAATGAATATAAGATTCAAGTCCAAAATACCCTACAGAACACATCAAAAGAAAAGCAATTGTAAAGTTAAATAAGGATTCAAAAAACCAATTTTCCAGTTTGCACCTATATAGTTAAAAAAAACATACTAATTTAATAATTAAGAAATAAAGAAGCAGCAGCACTGCCAAACTTGGTCTCTAAGAAACACTCAGTCTGTATCTTAGAAACCAAGATAAAAAACAAAAAACATGCAGAGAGGTAAAGAAAGGTAAAAGCAAACACATCAATCATCACTTCCCCCAAAAGTAATGTTGGGTTGGTCTAATTCTCAAAAACAATTACCAACAAGGATATATTTCGATAATACTTCAATATTTCCATAAATGACTAAACTCAAGAATTTAACACATTTTAAATGATTGCAAAGGTTTACTACTGTAGTATTATAATTAAAGATAGAAAAAATATTTTTTAGTAAACCCAAGATTTTCTCTAACAAAAATCTTTTAGGCATAGGATTCCCTCTGTACTCACTAGAAAATCAAAACAATGATTTGGATCTGCTGAGAAGTGGCTATGTATGACACAAGGAGGACACCAACTGCTGAGGAAGCTTCTAAATTACACTCTTTACTAGAATAAGCTCACTATTACTATTTTTCATTCTGCCCAGATTACTTTTAATTACTTATTTACAGTAACTTACTTGCCATCTGTGTTCTTATGCGGTTAAGCAGGACTCTTGTTTCTCAGCAAAGGAGGAGAAAAATTCATAATGAAGCACAATGAATGTTTCCTCCTACTAAACACTACAAGCAACACATTAGCCTTTAACTTCATGGGGAAAGAATTTAGCCTTTCTGAAAAAACACTTTTGACCAGCTCAGAGATGTAAGTGTAGAAAGTCTCCAGAAATAATTATAAAGTTAAAATAAAAAACAGTTTTAAAATGCATGTTCTGAGGGCCGGCCCACGGCTCACTCAGGAGAGTGCGGTGCTGATAACACCAAGGCCATGGGTTCGGATCCTATATAGGGATGGCCGGTTCACTCACTGGCTGAGCGTGGTGCTGACAACACCAAGCCAAGGGTTAATTAAGATACCCTTAACAATCACCTTTTAAAAAAATAAATAAATAAATAAAATGCATGTTCTGGGCTGGCCAGTTAGCTCAGTTGGTTGGAGCACAGCCTTGTAACACCAAGGTCACTGCTTCGGATCCCTGAACTGGCCAGCTGCCCCCCCAAAAAAAGAAAAAAAATGCATGTTCTTTCCGTCCTCCCTCATTGCAAGAACTACCTCTGCAGTACTGTTGACAGCCCATAAAGTCTTCTCTTGGCAAACAGTACTAATAGCAACTCAAGTCATAAATGAACATTTATGAAAAAAAAAAAAGTACTGTTCAGGAACCAGAATTGTTAGAGGTCATCTCTTATAATCAGGGCCCCACCACCAGCTGAAGTTAGTAGGTCTACAACAGGAGAATAAGTCCTGAGCCTGGGGAAATTTAAATGAACAGAGAAAAGACAAAGAAAAATACCACACTAGCTGTACTAGTTAATACGACCATTAAAAAACTATTGAAGAAGCTGTAAAATGTACAGGAGAGATACCAGAGGTATAAGACTTGAGAAGAAGAATATGCAAACTTATTCAATTATCTGTTATGCAGATTCAAAGTAAAATATTTCTCGGTTATAAAGGGGTTTAAAAGAAATGAGGGCTGGCCTGGTGGCGCACTGGAGAGTGCGCCGCTTGCGAGTGCGGCAGCGCTCCCGCTGAGGGTTCAGATCCCATATGGAGACTGGTTCCCGCTCACTGGCTGAGCGCAGTGCAGGCGCAACACCGAGGGTTGCGATCCCGTTGCCGGTCAGTAAAAAAGACAAAAAGGAAAAAATAAAAAATAAAAATAAAAGAAATGAAACTCATGGCATAGGTTCCAATCTCACAATCTATTTGTAAGGACAAAACACAGCCAAATTAAGCTGTATACAAACTGTAAAATCAACCTGTCTGTGAGTAGATCAAAAATGGTTCTATATTCAATGGAAAAGACATAATGAGAAAATAAAGGCTAAATTTTGAGAATAAAAAGAAGGATCCATAACAGGCAAAAACTGGAAACTTCCCATACGCTCATCAACAGTACAATAGATAAGCATACTGTGATACATCCAAACACTGGTGTATTCAGCAGAGGGTGGCAAAATTATTTCTATAAAAGGGCAAGAGAGTAAATATTTTAGGCTTTGCTGGCCATCCAGTCTCTGCCACAACTATTCAACTTGCTCGTGTAGAACAAAAGCAACTATACACTTTATTATGGACAGTGAAATTTGTATTTCATGTAATCTTCATGTATCACAAAATAGTCTTCTTTTTTGTTTTTTTTTTTAATCATTTAAAAATGTAAAAACCATTCTTATATCTCTGGCTGTGGAAAAACAGGCAGGGGGCCAGATTTAGTCTGTGGGTTCTGCTCTACAGGAATGAGAATGAATGATCTACAGTTATATGCAATAATGCTGAATCTCATAAAAACTATGTTGAGTGAAAGACATCAAACACCAAAGAGTTCTGTAAGAGTCCATTAATATAAAGTTTACAAACAGGCAAAACTAAACCATAATATTAGAAACTAGAAAGTGATTCCTGTAGGGGTGGAGCCCTAATTCCTGGAAGTGAACATGAGGAAACTCTAGAGTGCTGGTAGTATTTGGTTTCTTGATCTGGGTGCTGGTTAAGTTTGCAAAGATTCCTTAAGTTGCACACATGGGATTTGTGTGCGTTTCTGTGTGTGTGCTATATCCAAAAACCAGTTATTAAAAACCTAATTAAATTTAAGTGTCCTTTCTAGAGAGCTACCTGAAAAGCCAGAAAGGACATAAAGACCTACTGACTGTAGGGATAGATAAAGAGAATCTAAAGAAAAGTAAATTAGATATGTGATATATGTATAGAAATGGGACCTTTAGTGTGGAATTCTCAATAGAGAAATTAAATCACTTTATACCTCTATATCAAGGGATTTATTATATATTACTAAGTAAATCTGGATGACAAAAAATAATACACTGGGAGATTCTGTTCTAAACATCAAATTTATATAAAATTAATGTTATAATTTATCACTTTGATTGATTTCTCGTATGAAAGTCAAAGATACTAATCACATAAAATTAATTATCCCAGGTAAATGTTACTGATTTTAAGGGATCAAAATAGATTATTAGAGGGCTGGCCAGTCAGCTCGGTTGGTTAGAGTGCAGTGTTATAACACGAAGGTCAAGGGTTCAGATTCCCAAACCAGCCAGCCACCAAAAAAAAAAAGATTGTTACAGGTGAAGGGGAGGAGGGAAGTATGTAAAAAATGAATACATTTTCTGCCTTCATTCCTTTATGTGAGTATTCTTGCTTACTGTCAGGATACCTCCATCCCCACTCCAACTCCCTCCTTGAATGTCAAGTCCAGTAGGCAGGGATGTTGTCTGTTTGGTCACCAATGTTTTCAGTGCAGGTACTACATAAATATTCATTTGAATAAGTGGACAAATTTTAAATAAATGATAAATGACTTAATTATTTCTTAAGGAAGTAACATATGCTCAGGATAAATATAATGGAAATCTAAGGATTTCATAAATGGTAGCTTCTTTAAAAAAATAAATAAATAAAATAAATAAATAAATAAATAAATGGTAGCTTCTTTGTTTAGAAACAGGTCTGTAGAAAAGTAGGAAAGAGAGCTAAACATACTGCTATCATATGTTATGGCAACAAGTAGGGTCCAGAATAATATCTTTCAGAGATAATCCAATACTGACAAATAAAGACATTAAAAGCTAACCTTATATACAAAGCGCACATAACAGAAACCATACCAAAATTGGGGTTGGCCAGTTAGTTCACTTAGTAGAGCATGGGGCTAATAACCCCAAAGTCACAGGTTCAGATCCCTGTACTGGCCAGCTGAGAAAAAAAAAAAGAAAAAAAGAAACCATACCAAAATCGTATAATTGAATATTTTTTTTAAAAAGGAATTTGTTGAAACATAAATTTTTATCAAAAATGAACCATAATGGAAGTCCAAATTTGTAAAAACTACATTCTACATTAAGACAAAGCAAAAAATGTGGATGTTTTATTAAACCACAAATTCTTGATTTTTTTTCATATTTCTGCAGTTTAAAATAAGAATCCACTCCACCAGACCACATCATTTACACTTTTCTTATGAAATATATCATATAACATTTTTTAAGATAGGGACTGTGACATTCACCTTGTGTACAGAATACAGCGCATTAGGGGCTTAGTAAATATTTCATAGGCAAATCAAAGACATTTTCTTTAAAATCCCCTTACCCAGATACTCCTTCACCCAAGTTCCCAGGCCCAGAAGAGTTGCTTTGAGAAAAGGAGAACCAAAAACAGATTAATTGGGGCTGGCTGGTTACTCAGCTGGTTAGAGCATGGTGCTGATAACACCAAGGTCCAGGGTTCGATCCCTGTACCGGCAAGCCGCAAAAAAAAAAAAAAAAGATCAATTAATGTGGGTTTTTCCCTAAACTAAGAAAAAGAACTTATAGAACACCTTGTTACATTTGAGTTATTTCAGTCTATTAAAATACTCTGCAGGACTGGCTGGTTAGCTCACTTGGTGAAGTGTAGTGCTGACAACACCAAGGTCAAGGGTAAGATACCTGCACGGGGCAGCTGCCAAAAGAAAAAAAAACTGTGCAAACCCCAGCTGGGTAATCTGCAATTGTTGCTTTATCATGTGATGTACAGTGATATAGAACAGGAACATCAGTAGTTCCCCAGTCCTTCAGAGAATTAGGATACATCCCATGCATTATCTAAATTCTCAAAAATATTCAATGAAATTAGCAAAACTTAAGTTACACAAAAACTAGAGAACTACAGCAAAAGGAATCTGTTTTCAGAACTTAAAATTTTTCAGAAAACAGTATTTCTAAATTCAAAATATCAAGCAAAATATTTAGACTTCTTTTGGATAAGAAATTCTTATTGTTGAGTAGCCAACTTTTGAGCATTTTTCTGAACTAGAACATTCCAGAGAAAGAACATTTAAACATTATGTTCCTTCTAGCATATTTTATCAGTACATTAGCAAGCAAATATTCTACTGCCACCTAGAGTAGAAAAACAGAATTAGTGCTTACAGTGATACTGACAATACAAATGAAACCTGTATGACCTAAGAGTAAAACAAATTTTTTAAGACCATATATTCTGCATTCATTATTTTATACTCAAGTTAGTTTCTTATTAATATATGCTGACCAAAAAGCATAAGAGTGAATTTCATTCTTAAATTGTCTCTCTAGTATCAAAGAGACAGTGCATCACACATTTTTCATTTGTAAAGAGATTCCAATAATACATTAGAAAGTAGGGCTGGCCACGTAGCTTAGCTGGATAGAGCATGGCTTGATACCACCAAGGTTAAAGGTTCAGTTTCCCTTACTGATCAGGTGCCAAAAAATATATATATGTTAGAAAGTATTTTACATAGTAAAATCTTTCTACATTATATAATAAACACAAAACTTCTTGCAGAGACAAAAATACTCAACATTAAAAATTATTCTGGCTTTTTCACAAGAATGAGGTACTCAATATGGTCCAAAAGATAAATCTCAATACAGAAGCTGATAATACATTTTTTGATGATGCCAAATCACTAATGGGCAGTCAACTCAAGCCATTTTGTAAACTTCATACCAAATACACTTTTTTTTTCTTTTTGTCTTTTTTCGTGACCGGTAACGGGATCGCAACCCTCAGTGATGATGCCAAATCACTAATGGGCAGTCAACTCAAGCCATTTTGTAAACTTCATACCAAATACACTTTTTTTTTCTTTTTGTCTTTTTTCGTGACCGGTAACGGGATCGCAACCCTCAGTGATGATGCCAAATCACTAATGGGCAGTCAACTCAAGCCATTTTGTAAACTTCATACCAAATACACTTTTTTTTTCTTTTTGTCTTTTTTCGTGACCGGTAACGGGATCGCAACCCTCACTGTCGCGCCCGTACCACGACCGGCAACGGGATCGCAGCCCTCGGTGTCACGCCCGCACCACGCTCAGCCAGTGAGCGGACTGGTCTCTATATGGGATCCGAACCCTCGGCGGGAGCGCTGCCACACTCCCAAGGGCCGCACTCTACCGAGTGCGCCACTGGGCCAGCCCCCCAAATACACTCTTAAGCTTCTGTTTTTACTGTAAATACTTTACAAAAATTTTTCAGGTATTTAGAAACTAAGATCAAGTTGCGTTTTTAAAGTAATACACACTGGGCTAGCCAGAAAGCTCAGTTGGTTAGAGTGCAGCCTTAAAACACTAAGGTCATGGGTTCGGATCCTTGAACTGGCCAGCTGCCAAAAGAAAAAAATAAATAAAATAATATACACTGAGGTGTGTAAAACATTAAACTATTGGAAAATTGAAAAAGATTAACTGGAACATTACTAGGCAGGCATTCCACCTCTTCTATTTACATCACACCCAAAAATGTCTTAGCAATATAATATTCATCAAAAGCCCCTAAAAGAGCTTTCACCACTGCTGGGTAAGAATGAATTAAATTCCTAATACAGAAGAACAGTTTATAAAAAACTATAGTCAAATCAGGCTGGCCGGTCAGCTCAGTTGGTTAGAGCACAGCACTGTAACACCAAGGTCAAGGGTTCAGATTCCCTACTGGCCAGTCACCAAAAAAAAAAAAAAAAAATCAAAGTCAAATACATAAATTTTTAAAAGGCCAAATGCAGAAAGTTATTATAGTACACTATGCCTTGTGTTTGAAAAAAGAGACAAGAGATTGTCAGCTAACCATAGTATATTGTTCGTGTGACAACAGAACTCCTGGAAATCAAAAACATGGTCAAATGAAACATTCATTTAAAAGGCTAGAAGATAAAGCTCAGGAAGTCTATCAAAAAATGGAAGAAAAAAGCAAAGACATGGAAAGTAGAAGAAAAAAGGAAACGGGCTGGCCCATGGCTCACTCGGGAGAGTGTGGTGCTGATAACACCAAGGTCATGGGTTCGGATCCCATATAGGAATGGCTGGTTAGCTCACTGGGTGAGCGTGGTGCTGACAACACCAAGTCAAGGGTTAAGATCCCCTTACCAGTAAAAAAAAAGAAGAAAAAAGGAAATGAGAGGATTCAATCTAGAAGGCATAATATTTGAAAAATTAAAGTGCTAGAAAGAGAACAGAGAAAAAAAAGTAAGAAAATAATCAAAGTAGTAATACAACTTTTTCCAGAAACGGTCCTGAGTCTCCAGATTGAAAGGACCCACATTGGCCCAAGTACTAAAATAAAGCCGCACACCAATGACATTCAAGGAAACAAAAAAATAAAGAGAAAATCCCAAAAGCTTCCAGAGAAAGAAAAAGACAGGTCACATTCAATGAAATAATGTCTTCAAAATTGTGACTCAATTATTTCACAACCTAGAAATATATTCTCAGCTAAATTCTCCATTAAGTGTTGAGAGTACAATAAAGACACCTTTAAATACTTAAAAAGAAAAAAATTACCTCTCACACACCCTTTCGTTTTTTTTTTTTGCCAAAATAAGATTTTATTTTGAAAGTCATTTGAAAGACAGTGAATAAGGAAGGAGACCTAAGACCCAACAGATATAGATTCCAAATTCATATTCTTTCCAACATCCACCAATAGTTTTTGTCATGCCAAAAAGTTGCTTTCTTTGATAATTCTTATTTTTAGCTTCCTGGAGAAGAAATCTTTTCCCACAAGCCATCTTCATTTTTTTTTGTAGAGTAGAGATTTATTTTCAAGAAACAGTGTGTTAGCTGCAGATCGGTATTTTTTTAAAAAACAAGGTATATCTAATGTGTTCAACAAAGTGGGGGTGCTCAGTCAAATGTGAAGTGGAAAGACTCCCTAGCGTTTGCTTATCATCTTGCTGCAACCAGAAATCCACATGTGGAAATGACAACCAGAAATATGATCCTCTATGAAGTTTTTCTGTCTTTGCATCATAAATGCTAATCATTGGTCTTCCTGCTAAAGCTCATGCAGCTCTCCTCTGGACATCGATCTTGAAAGAACGCTCTGTAAATCACTGCAGTTTTAATGTTGACAGCAAAGCCATAAATTATCGGAAAGTCATACTTCCGGTCAAGATGGCGGAATAGACGGTCCCTAGCGTTTATTCTCTCCCACAAATCAACCGATTTAAACTATAAAAACATAACATCAAGTGCATATGGAATGGGGAGACTTCCAGCAGGGGAATCAGAAGCTCCACGGAGACCACATGCCCTCTGGGGCTGCCGTCGCATGATCTGGCAGATAGGTTTCACCTCCGCCACCGGCTCCATTCCCAGCCCAGCCCAGTGCGCACAGAATGGGGAGACGTCTGGCAAGGGAGGCGGAGGCTCCACAAAAACCAGACACCCTGTGGGGCCACCACTGCGTGATCCAACAGGTAGGCTTCACCACAGGCACCCGGCTCCATTCCCAGCCTGGCCTAATGCGCTTGGAGAAGAGAAACATCCGGCAGGGGAGGCGGAAACTCCACAGGGACCACACCGCTACCGCGTGATCCAGCAGCCCGGCCCAATGCATATGGAGCACAGAGACGTCTAGCACGGGAGATAAAGAGACCACACACCTCTGCAGAGTCCATACACCCTGTGGGGGGGCCGCCGCCACGTGATCCAGGAGCAGGTAGGCTTCACCACCGCCACCCGGGTCCATCCCAAGCCCGGGCTAGCAAGCACAGAGCAGGGAGACATCCTGCAGGGGAAGGGGAAGCTCTGCAGAGACCACACGCTCTGTGATGCCTCAGCGCATCCCAGCAGCCCAGGCCAGAGCACATGGAACAGGGAGAAGTCCAGCACGGGAGGTGGAAGCTCAGCAGAGACCACACACCCTGCGGTACCGCCCTGTGATCCAGCAGCCCGGCAGAGTCCAAGCTGACCAGAGAGGTGGCTCCCCGGAGAGGTCCAAGACCCGACGCAACCACACATGCAAGGCACTAGTGGCCAACGGAGTAGTCACTGAGGTAGCCATACCAAATTGGCAACCACAGCAACATCTTAGTCAGTCGATAGTGTCAAACCTGTGGACTGTGAACCCCCCTGCCACAATGAATAAACATCAAAGAAAAGATACCAGAAATATAAAAAACCAAGAAAGTACACTGCCAAAAAATAATAACTCTCAAGCTCTAGATCCTATAGAACAAGAAGCCCTTGAAATGACTGACAAGGGTTTTCAAGTGATAATTCTAAGGAAACTGAATGAGATACAAGAAAACTCAGTTAGACATCATGATGAAATGAGGAAAAGTATACAGGACCTGAAAGAGGAAATGTACAAGGAAATCAATGCCCTGAAAAAAAATGTAGCAGAACTTGCCGAACTGAAGAAGTTATTCAGCGAAATAAAAACACAATGGAGAGTTCAAACATCAGGCTTGTGGAAGTTGAAGAGAGAACCTCTGAACTTGAAGATGGGCTGTTTGAAATAGCACAGGCAGACAAAAAAAAAGAAGAAAGAAAGAAAAAGAAAAAAGAATCAAAGGCATTGAAGAAAATCTGAGAGATATCAGACAACCTTA
>NW_007729074.1:174169-175155 GCF_000696425.1 Galeopterus variegatus | reverse complement strand
CATTCCATCCAACAACCTCAGAATATTCATTCTTCTCATCAGCACATGGATCATTCTCCAGGATAGATCACATATTAGGTCACAAATCAAGTCTCAACAAATTCAAAAAAATCGGAATTATCCCATGTATTTTCTCAGACCACAATGGATTAAAATTAGAAATTAATAACAAATGAAATTCTGGGAACTATACATACACATGGAAATTAAACAGCATTCTACTTAATGACATATGGGTCCAAAAAGAAATGAAGCAGGAAATCAAAAACTTTATTGAAAATAATGATACATCATACCATAACCTGTGGGATACTACAAAAGCAGTATTAAGGGGGAAATTTAATGCATTAAATGCTCACCTCAGAAGAATGAAAAGATGGCAAGTGAACAACCTAACACTTCACCTTAAAGAACTAGGGAAACAAGAACAATCCAAACCAAAAGTTAGCAGACGGGAAGAAATCATTAAGATCAGAGCAGAACTTAATGAAATTGAAACCCAAAAAACAATACAAAAGATCAATGAATCAAAAAGTTGGTTTTTTTTTTTTTTTTCATTAAGAATCTCTTTATTGGCAGAAAATTATATATTTATTTATTTATTTATTTTTATTTATTTATTTTTAAATTTTTATTTTGTCAATATACAATGTATATGATTATTATGACCCATCACCGACANCCCTGCAAGGCTATCCTTCCAAAATAAAGGGCAAATAGTATATTTCTCAGACAAACAAAAAGGTGGGAGTTCACCACCACACGACCACCCTTACAAGAAATTCTCAAGATAGTACTGGGTTTGATTCCTGAATAATAACTACCACTGCCATAAAAACCCAAGAAAAATCAAAACCCACTAGTATAATAAAAATGGCATTCATGAATCTATGACCTAAGGAACCAACAAACACAGAACACAAATCAGTAAATCAGAAAGCAAGGAACAAAAGACACCTAAGACAACCAAACAATAATCGGTAAAA
>NW_007729074.1:172611-172878 GCF_000696425.1 Galeopterus variegatus | reverse complement strand
GAAATGCAAATCAAAACTACACTGAGATACCATCTCACCCCAGTTAGGATGGCTTAAATCCCAAAGACTCTGAACGATAAATGCTGGCGAGGTTGCAGAGAACAAGGAACTCTCATACATTGTTGGCGGGACTGCAAAATGGTGCAGCCTCTATGGAAAATGGTATGGAAGGTCCTCAAACAATTGCAGATAGATCTACCCTATGACCCAGCTATCCCACTGCTGGGAATATACCCAGAGGAATGGAAATCATCAAGTTGAAGGTAT
>NW_007729074.1:170437-172216 GCF_000696425.1 Galeopterus variegatus | reverse complement strand
AGCTATAAAAAAGAATGAAATACTGCCATTTGCAACAACATGGATGGACCTTGAGAGAATTATATTAAGTGAAACAAGTCAGGCACAGAAAGAGAAATACCACATGTTCTCACTTATTGGTGGGAGATAAAAATAAATAAATAAATTCACGCACACACACACACACACACACACACACACACAAAAAAAAAAAACCGGTGTGGGGGGGAGGGAAGAAGACATAACAACTACAGTTACTTGAAGTTGATACGACAAGCAAACAGAAAGGACATTGTTGGGTGGGAGGGAGGAGACGGAGGAGGGAGGGAGGGAGGTTTCGGTAATGGGCCACAATAATCAACCACATTGTATATCGAGAAAATAAAATTTTTAAAAAAAAATAGATAAATAAGTAAATAATCCGAAAGTGATTTTCATTTTCTTCCTTGTCATTTAATTCTGTCACACACAATGTCACTAAATGAATGTCATCTTCTTTTCTGTCAAATTCACTAAGAAGTTGATGAGTAAGTTTTTGTGACAACTGTCTATTGTCACTGAAGCCTCCCACAAGGTGCACTTTTTAAGAAGTTCATGATCAAAGAGACCTCAGTTTTGGTGTTGATTCCATCACAATGTGTCGAGCAGGTATCCCCATTTCTGGTGTGCCTCAGGACCATAATGTGACAAGTGGTGGTATCATCAGAACCCAGACTGGAAATGGAACCATCCTTTGGGGAGGTCACTGCAAGTTCTCTTTATTGAACATACAGAAGACCCTGGGGTCCCATTTGTTGAACAGACTGATGTCTGAGAAGTCTGGTTCTTTCCTCCAGAGGCAGGTGGGCTCAGACAAGGTCCCTGGTGGACTGTGACAGCTGCACTTCCTGACCAGGAGAAGCAGCGGCACTGAGGAAGAAGCCACCTGGTCAGGCCCAGGGAGGCAGTGGCCCATACACCTTTTCTTAGGGAGCTATTTGCAAATATGCTTCAGGATATGAAACGGTACAATAAGTAAGCTGAGCCCCAGTGAGAAGATGGAGCTACTCCAAGTGACATATTGGCCCATTTAGATGATGTTTTGAGACTCAATTTGGTCCCATAGAAACTTAAAGTGAGGTCCCAGGGCAGCCAAATCTTCATCCAGGAAAGACATTGTCACAACCCTAGTCAGCCATATTCTTGAGAAACTCCTACCAAGATACCAGTGGTAGACAACTAGAGAAGGAAAATTAGTTCTGAGTCGTTTCTTTAATTTCAGTCTAATAAGAAGATCTTTTATTTTCCTCTTTCTTTTTTCTTTCTCTTTTCTCTTTCATTGTTCATGCTGTAGAGTGCTCTAGGAAATACACTACCTGTAACTATTGTCTTAATGTCTATATTCTCCAGGAAAACTATATGATTCACAAGGGCAGGGACTACAGCTGTGATGTTTACTTCTGTATCCCAAGCACAATGCATGGTGTACAGTTAAGATGCTTAATATATATTTGTGGGATGAATAAATGCACAAAAATATTAATGCTGGTTATGTCAGCAGATGATATTATGTTTTTATGCAAATCAACTTCCAATGTTTTCTTTAATATAGTTAAACATGTTTATAATAAAAGTTAATAAGAAAAAGTATACAGGATGTTTGTTAAAAAAAAATAAATTAAATCCAGGGCTGGTTAGCTCACTTGGTTAGAGTATGGTGCTGATAACACCAAGGTCAAGGTTTCGGATCCCAGTACTAACCAGATGCTCTCCAATCCCCCCCCCCCCCCCCCCCCCCCCCCCCCCACCCCCCCCAACCAC